>NW_028288984.1:1127500-1369349 GCF_059628265.1 Tinamus guttatus
TAAAATACCATGGATACACTGTGCAATAGGACTAAAATGAAAACTAAGGCTGTTTTAAGCCTTAAAACTATCTGTTTTATTACAGTTTTAAAATTTATCACATGCCATATTGGTAAATCACAGTACAGTATGGTATTGTTATGTGTTGATAGAAAACTTTCACTTTTCTTGATCATCAAAAGAATCACATATGCTCATGTTTTTAAAAAGTCAACTTTCTTTTCATGATGGAATACACTGTACATTCAACCATGTTTTTGTGGATTGCCAAGCAGTCCTAGGAGAACTGAGCTGGTGGGCAGTGACCTAATTTGTCAGGTCTGAATTCATTTTGACCTGCATGAGGAGGAGCATTGCCAGCAGGTTAAGGAGGGGGATCCTGCCCCTCTACTTAGCTCTGGTGAGGCCACACATGGAGTATTGGGGCAGTTCTGGGCTCCCCAGGACAATAAGGACATTGAGTTTCTAGAGAGGGCCCAGCGTAGAGCAACAAAGATGATTAAGGGACTGGAGCATCTATCTTATAAGGATAGACTAAGCAAGCTGGGCCTGTTTAGTCTGGAGAAGAGAAGACTCAGAGGAGATTTGATGAACATGTTCAGGTACTGAGAGGTGAATATAGGGAGGATGGGGCCAGGCTCTTCTCAGTGTTGGCCAGTGACAGGACAAGGGGTAATGAGTGTAAGTTGAAACACAGGAAGTTCCACCTTCATGTGAGGAAGAACGTCTTTATTGGGAGGGTGACAGAGTCCTGGAACAGGCTGCCCAGAGAGGCTGTGGAGTCTCCTTCTCTGGAGATCTTCCAAACTCGCCTGGATGCCCCCCTGTGCCACGTGCTCTAGTCGTGCCTGCTGGAGCAGGGGGGTTGGACTAGATGATCTCTAGAGGTCCCTACCAACCTCGGCCATTCTGTGAGTCTGTGATTCTGTGATTTTGTAGCAGAGGAGTTACAGTACAAGCCACAGCAAGCTACTGTGGAGCAAAATGACTGCCGTTGGTTCTGGAAATCTAGTAAGGAGGTTGAGTTTGAGTAAAACATGTGAAATCTCTACCGGCCTCACTTCTTCGCCATTATACTCACTAGTTCAGGAAACAGCAAGAGGGGTGCAAATTCTGCAGGAAAGGTCTGAATCTGACCAGAACTTATCAAGCAGATAAGTTCTGCCAGAGAACTGTCGTTTACACTTCTCCTAGTGGTATGTTACTTACTGAGTGAATTAAAGTCAAAATTCAAAAATCACATAGGACTTGATAAAAGTATCAATACATGAAAAAAGAAATATTTCATTAACTAAATTAAATACATTTCATCTTTGATTCAAAGCATTAAATGTAGAGCACAGCTTTGATCAGCTCTTTAATATACTGTATACATCTAGTTCTATATAGCTATTAAAAACATCTCAATGGATATCTGGTAGTAAAAACATAGTTTTTCCATCTTCAAAATCATCCAGAAAAAAAAAATCTATGTTGTGTCTTTCTAGTTAACTTAAATAAATTACAAAATTATACACTTAACATTTAAATTACAACTGGATTTGACAAGATTAATTGGAAAGAATGTATGTAAAAAAAGCTTCTAATGATTAGTAAAATAAAAGCATATTGGATTTTTAATGGATAATTTAAATTTTGCTTTTAGAAGTAAAAAGTCTAAATGTCTAATGTCTAAATTTACTATTCAAGATTTAACCTTAGAGTAAGTACAGCCTGTTGATAATAAAGGAACACAAGGAACTATTAGTTCTAGCACTAGCATTTTAAGGAGGGAGGGAGGAAGAGAGGGAGGAAGAGAGGGAGGAAGAGAAGGAGGAAGGAAGGAAGGAAGGAAGGAAGGAAGGAAGGAAGGAAGGAAGGAAGGAAGGAAGGAAGGAAGGAAGGAAGGAAGGAAGGAAGGAAGGAAGGAAGGAAGGAAGGAAGGAAGGAAGGAAGGAAGGAAGGAAGGAAGGAAGGAAGGAAGGAAGGAAGGAAGGGGAGGGAGAGAAAGAGAGAGGGAGGGTATACCATGAATTTTTCGCTGTCGTAATACCTCTAAGTGGGTGCTGTGTACTGATTCCTCATCTGTAAAGTAAAGGATCCACGTGAGGCAGAGGAAAATGTATTAATTCAGGGACTGAGGGGAAAGTTACCTAATTTCTAATCTACTAATATCAATTTGAGACCATTTCCCCCCTCCATGTGGACCCATTTTAGAACTGATCTCCTGTTTGTGCACCCATTAATAGATCCTGTATCCAAAAAGAAGTAAGCCTTCCTAATATGGTAAATATTTTCTTACATTTTATACATAGCAATAATTGAGGAAAAAGTGGTAAATTTATACTAGATGTATACACAAACTGATACTGTAATTTTTGACATTTTCAGTCTCCAGTGAAGTAACCATATAAATACACTAAATACACTATCTAGTATTAAATTGCCTGTACTCCAAGTACTACTCTTGGTGCTACTTCTGAATTATGTAAGTAGAGAAAATAAAAGGAAAAAAAACCCTTTGCAGTCAATTGCCCTTACTGTACATGTCTGAATATTTATATGTATATTTAAAGGGCTTAAATATACATATAAGTATTTTAAGGATTTTCCTTTGAACTGAGGCATACCTGTGTTCAAATAACCTTAGTTCTTTAGGAATAAATTGCCAACTAAAACATATCTTGTCTTTTGTAATCATAAATTTTTAAGAAAAGCTAACAGAACAAATGACTTCATCTTCATTATAGCTTACAGAAATATATTTATGATGTATCACTACATGTATTGTGTTAGCGCTCAGGTGGCTCTTTTTGCTGGAACCTTTTAGAAAACCCTTTTAACCCAGAAGAGTAAAGGTGAGCAGCTTTCTTTTCTGAATTTCTCATTTTACTGGACAGCGACATTACATTCATATCCTAGAATTTTTCCCTCATGTAGATATGGAGAGGTAATAATGCAAAGTGTATCAGTAAGATAGTTCCAAAAACCCTAGAAGTGGCAATATTGTGCCTAAATGCAGAAAGACTTTTAAAAAGAAGTTTCATATTTTTTTCTATTAGAAGCAAGCAGCCTTTCAATGGATGAGCAAGGCCAGAAGGAGCCGAAGCAGGCTGTGGAAAAGGATGTCGCTACACTAAGAGGAACAGTATAGCTCAATGTGAAAGGCTGGATGGCCAGCATCATTGAAGCCAGAGGTCTTACCTGTTTACCTGTTACACAGTTTGAAAATAAATGTGAATGAGGTTTTTACCAGCATGTGAGGCTGGAAGCAGACTTGCACCCACTTTTTAGCAGGATACCTTATCTCAGCACTGCTAAAATGCTAATGAAGGTGAAGCTTATCTTGCAGACCTGGCTGACCTATGAGCCACCTCTGTGGAGCAGAGCCTAGCCCTGGATGTGACCCTGGGCTCAGGATGGGAGTCTGAGCACTGCTGGGACCAACTCCAGCATCACTGGGATGGGCTAGATGGGGTGGAAAGGTCAGACCATAAGTACTGAGGGAAGATGAGGGAAAAGTAATGCCCTGGTTGCTCCACTGATTATAAAATTGCAGGATTCTGTGACATAGGGGCAGGCAGACTAAATGGATCATAAAATTTACTGGTAGGAAGTAGGGGGAAGCAGTTTCACTGCAACCACAAGAAGAGAGTTTTCTTAACTTTAAAGGTACCACTGAAGAACAATAGCCAGATTGCAAGGTGTATGGATCACTGAGTGGACCTTCCATAAAAGACCTTCCGTCTGTGATAAACAACTGTATCATCCTGTCAGAAATTCTGTATTTGCTTACCATACTGCAGCAGGCTTCGTCTGTCTGCTATGTCAATTATATTTATAAACATTTAAGCCCATATTTTTTTTTTAAATATGTATTTCAAGTAGGATTTGTTTTCTTTTGTTTAAAATGGTGATTTTTCAGTTATCTTCCTGTAAGTTTCTGGAATATGCTTCTAGACTTTCGAGCTATAACTCTGATTTCTCTTCACCTACTAATTTGAAAAGTTTGAATTTGTTTTCTCAGCAATGTCAAACAAAGCTGACATTTAAGTGAAAAAGGAAACTCTGACCAGAGAGTAATCAAACGGATGTACAAAATTATCCTCTTTTATTTTTATCTGTACTACCACTATGATTTGTAGCATGACTGACACTGATCCTGTTTAGGACACCTCGACAGCACAGGTGAAGTTCACTTACTTCTTCTTCTCCCATGTTACAAAGCTGAATCATACAGAAAGCCCCTCCTCTGCCTTGTTTTACTATCACAAAAAAAGCAAAGTTAGTCCGAAATTTTCCGAATGTCGATGGTGAAATACATGACAGCCATGCCCCCCATGAGGGGAAGGTCACAGTGTTATATATTTGAAACTGATAATTTCACCAGGTCTGCTACCAGAGCCCTAATAAAGTATTTATTTTCGAGTAACTAGCTTCACAGACAACGCAAATGCATTCCCCATGGTTGACTTTTCAGTTCCCTCCCAACAGTGTTGAATTATGCTACAGTAATAACTAATAGCTTGATGAAGGAGAGTGAGATTGTGAACAAATAGGTCATGCACAAATGTGAAGCATCTTTCAAGTCTGCTTATGTATCTTTTTCTTGCAACACAAAGCAAAACATACTTATATACTTGATTTATGTTCATAATAGCCCATTAATGGTATAGAAATCCTAACTGCTCTTTCATCATTTCAGAACATGTTAAAATCTTTGAAGTCAGACAGATGGCGAAGCTGTCAATCACTCGAAAATTCCCTTATAAAATTATCTATGACCTTGCTACTTTGAATAGCTCATGCTATCAGTTCATTTACAACTGTTGTACTTGTCTTTTAGAAAGAAGTTGACCATGATCTTGCTTCGTAGCGTAGTTATGTTCATTTGATGTACTTCTCAAAATGCTCTTTAAGCAATTTCACAGACATCTTCCCTCTTTGGGCAAAGTTATTGAAAGCTTGGTTTTAGTAATTTATATCTAATTCTGAAAAGTTTGCATACTATTTGAAATATATTTGACTGCAAACAATTACTGGTTTTGAGAAAACTGAGCTTGCAGTGAATATAAGCATATGACCAGCTAGGTGATAATGGATAGCACATGTGGCAATTAAAAACAGACTTGGTAACTCACATGCTGGAATGCAGTTCCCTGTTAGCTTGGCTATTTTGCTACTCAGAATTGGGTCTCCCGTAAGTTCAGTAAGCAGGAAAACCTTGCTCCTTAGTGAAAACAGGTAAGACTAAATGTTTGAACTTTCCTCTTACCTCTACTCTTTTCCCCAAGTTGTGTCAAAGTTATTTGCATGTCTTGAGCATGTCAGGTACTTTTCCATTATTATCATAGGAGAGTGAGGTACATATTTAACGATACATTAGTGTTATCCAGAGTTATTTTGATCATTTTTAGCTTTCTTCTGATAATGGGGACCCTGATAATGTCCACAGTCTTCTAAGTCCACAGTGGTGTAGTCATTTGACATGCAAGTCTATAGAGAAAAGTTCCTGCAAGGACTGTATTCAGCATGGAGAATGAGTCAAGTGCCTGTGGATGTGATCAAGCTAAAGACTGCTTCTTGGTAAATTCTTACAAACTCAAATGGCTGGGACTGCAGTGCTGATTTGAGTGACATGACTGCCTGCTTCACAAGGAAGTACACAGGCTGGGCATGGTATTAGCTCATAACCAGGAGCACAGCTATGCACAGCTTTCAGGATTTACAAAGCTTGCCAGAGAAACTTAGCCCAAAGGTGGTCTAAATGCAAAATATTAATTCTATCGGCACAGATACTTCATCTGTGCAACAGCATAGTCAAAATAATCATCAGTCTTTTCCACTGCAGTTTAAACATCTTGATTTTATTTTTGGATAATCACCACTAAGGTAGAGACTCACTGTCAACTCCCAGTGTAAATATTAATACCATCTAAAATTAGCAGTAATGGGGAGTATACAGCAGATGAAAAGAATTAAGCTGTCATTGTCAAGCATTAATCCAGAGTTGATCTAAGACTTTTGCACTGTGATGATACAACAGTAAATAATATGTGTGACAGCATCTGCCAATAAATTGAGAGTATACTTGATTACCTCAACTGGAATATTTTTTATTTTATTATGTGAGATGTCATAATGTGGTCAAAGTCCAACCGTTGTATGCACATACCTTCCTCATACTTAACATGCTACGCATGTAAAGCACAGAGCTAGAAGAGGGTGGCATTGTTAGTTACAGCTGTCACTCTGCTTATATAGCTGGTAGATTAAACACGCCTGTTGGTTGGTGACCTGCTCAAGCGGTTTTATTAGTAGCAGATGTTAATGAGCAAAGTGGCTTCATAGGCAGGTATGGGTAGTCTGCTATGCTGTGGCTGCTTTGCTTATCAGGCATGTGCAAAAACACAAAGAACCATTCAGGTACTTGAGGATTAGGTTTTTTAAGAATTCCAGCAGCAGCACTGGCTCCTAAGTAAAAGTTTATCTTCCATAATAGGGTCTTGCTTTATGTTTAGCGACAATTAGTAAGATGAACTTCTAAGATGGAGTTGTAAATGACGTTGTATTGTTTTTTTTTCAACATCCTATTTCTGGAAAATATTTGTAAGGATTTAATTTTTAATTTAATTTTATTTTGATGTTTTGTCCATCCAAGTAGTTCTGAAGTGTTTAAACAGAGGGAATTATCCTAATAAGTAGGTTTAGTCTTCTATTTTTTTCCTCCCCAGCTTGTGTTCTGCTGCCACAGAAGTGTTAGAAAGTTTTATAGTTGTAATGCTTCCAGGTCTACAGTGTCACAATGTAGTGTTTAAGGCTAAGTAAACTAAATAAAAATGATGTGAGCAGTCTCACCTTTCATGGTCGGGTCAGGGCAGTTGAGAGCACCATGAAAGACAGAATTGAACATATGAACAAGCATCTTGACTTTCAAGAATAAGGATGAGTTTTTATGGTGGCAGAATAATATTCTTTTAAACTGTAAACTTGATAAGCCTGATATTATCCTTGAAGCAATACATTTGTGATCATAGTCACTTGCACAAATTCAATATATATACATTTAAAATATTGAAGTGGTAGTACTGTTATTCATTTTTAGTTTTATTCCATAGGAACATTATTGAGTACTTTGTATATATTGTCATCAGCTGTGCGTTTTTGCAAATGATCTATTTTTGAAGGAAAAAAAGCAAATGTTTTTTGTGAGAAACTACAGTCTGAATTGAATAGTGGATGTAAAAGCATATTGAAATATATAAACTGATACTGAAAGACAAGTTATACCCAGAGTCAGTGCTGTCATGGCTTAAAATACTGGAGTGAGACTGGAAACTGTTAAAAATATTGTAACTGAGAAGAATTCATGCAGAAATGAAGAACAGCCAATAGTTCATCAGTTATGAATCACACATAAAACTGAATTACATGCTTAACAAAAAAACTTGTAAAATGTGTATTTTCCACAGAAATGCATTTGAGATTTTCCTTTTTCCTTTTCCTGTGTTGTTTTTGGCTGAATAGTTTCTGTGGTATCCCTGTCTCATGAATGCTTATGACAAAGTCATTGTCATTTTAAATACAGAATTTCACCCAGTATACCATCTTTCTATGGCATAGGAATCACAGTATTGGATGAAGAAGCAATCCAGCAAGCCCAGAATCTTGTTCGTTGACATTAGACAATGGTAAATGCCATGATAATTCAGGTATTCAGTGAAAGCATAAAGTAATATTTTTCCATGTGAGATGTCTAGCAGTTTGTAGCTTATGGACCTCTGTACCCCTTAATGATGAATTATTGCACCATTATGACTAATAACTCTTTGAATTCATCTATCTCTAAAGAACATATGTTGGGGCAGTAGTAGGCAATTTTAGTTAAACAGGAATTAATAAAAAGCACTTATATACACACACATATATATGTTCTTTGAGGTTAGACAAAAGTAATAGTCAGCTTTCAGTATGGACTTCTAAGCTTCCAAGATGTGGTAGCTTTCTTCCTTGCAACCTCCAAAAACAAAACAAACAAACAAACAAACAAAAACCCCAAAAACCCAACAAATGAAAGACCTCCCCAAACCTGGACTCGTAGACTCATAGAGAAGCTCACATGTGACAGTGTTTGGCTTACACTGGGCAAACCAACCAAACAACCAAGAATTTATGTGTTCACCATTCATGTACTGACCATTCGTGTGTTAACAATTTATTCCATGAATAATTTTTTAAAGAAAATCATGGACATTTGCAGCTATTAAAGACTAAAAAAAAAAGTCAGCCGTAGTCTTTTCTCACACAGTTACATCAGGAATAAAATATAATTTTCTTCTGAAAAACATGGTCTCCTTCTGAATTTGATTAATTTAGATCTTTTTGCTTACTTAGCCTTGCAAATTTTGGTGGTGGCAATGGTAAATGACTGTACTCACAAAGGCGGAGGAAGACCTTGAAAGAAGAGGGATTCTTGGGTGTATGACTAACACTGAAGATTTTAATGCCATACTAACCTAATATTTAGCATGGAAAATTACTCTTTCTTAAGTCTTCATAAAGTTTTATGGCTGCTTCTTCATATGCTATTGTGTTATGTAAGTGCCATTAGTTTATAGTTATACTTCAACTGCTGATAAAATTGCAGAACAGGTAAGCACATCCACACTTAACTGGCGTCTGCTCAGCATTGATAACAATAGTATCAAAGGTATATTAACACATCTTTCTCCACATCAATGAGAGTAAAACTAATACTGGCAAGCTGCCAGGTGCAGCCATTCCACCATGGCTTGCAGTGTAGACCTGGGTTGGACTGGACGTCTAAACAGGAAATAGTTCAAAATAGGGAGCTTTACAGTAAACCTGGCAATTCCAGCTGCCAGGGTCTCAGCATACAGATGCAGAAATGGAATTAACATAAATTTTTGTCAGCTTTTTTGGAAGTGCTTTGAAGTTGCAGAGTAAGAAACCACAGCTTATAGAGAAACTTCTATGTAAATAGCATTTCTCGTATATCTTCTATAAAAGTGTTATTTAGCATGTATGCGACAATGCATGGTAGTGTGTGACACTATACTTGAAAGCAAAAGTTAAAGGCATAAAGGTAAAGACTATATTGCTGTATTTTATGTATAAATATAACATATGTTAGGAAGCATAATTAAGGTTGTAGACTCAGTCATAGCTTTGGTACGTCCTGACTTTTGAAAGCTTGACAGCTTGACTTTTAATGCCAATTTCATATATATAGTTTTTTTTTCACATGGGATAGATGGACCTTTTGTAGTCTCCATGCAGTCTTCTCAGGAAAGACAATAAAACAAGCTCATGGTTTAAGAAAGTGATAATGACCTCAGTGCAAGGCATTTGGACAGGAAGGAGGAATTAATGATTACTTCATCTGTCAGTAATAATGCAGCATTAGTAAAAAGACCTATTGTTATTTATGACATGTTTCTTAGGAAATGAATTTCATAGAATATATTGATGATGTTTCTCTCTGTAAAACTATGCATTCTAGTTTGTTCTTATGCTATATGTATATTTGTCCCTATGTTCCTGTAATGACCTCAATGGCAGAATAAACGCATACATTCATAAACTTCAGAAATTTTATTCTGCTTTTCGTGTAAGAGACATATCACCTGTCTTTAGGGTGGGTAGTAAAATCTGTTTAACTATATGTAGTCATTAAATTGCAAAGAACAAGTTGTTAAATCATCTTCCTGAAAATACAGTCATGTTGCCAGTTATCATAAATTTTATCACAATTCTCTGGAAATTTTCTTTACTTTTTTTTTTCTTTGACTTGTTTTTTCTAAGCTCCCTCTTGTGGAACTGGGTGAATGTGAATTCTCATCTTCCACTAAAAATGTTTCCACTTGTCATGATTGTGGAGAGTGTGTTAAACGTGAACCCCTGTTGTTTTAAGGAAGGGATGCTAATAAAAACAATCCATAGTAATTTTACCATCATTTACTTATCATTTCTGAAGATCTAGAATGTAATTTTGGAAGGCTGGGGTTGACTGATACTGAGTTCTAGTTTGTTGTATCTACCTACATCGAAAATTGGATGGCATTCTGCTAACCTTTTTATGAAGCATTACAGATCTTTCTGTGTGTAAAATTATGCTAAATTATCCTGGAAGCTATGTGTAGGCAAATTTCTGTAGGCTAAAAGTCCTATCACCTAGCATATACTTTTTTTTTTTTCTTTTGTGCATAAAACAGACATTGAGCAACAGTACCCAGAATTTGCAGTGGACACCTAAACACCATGTTGAAGTCTTTTCAGGAGTCTTTATATCTCTTTCAGCTTGGTTAGCTAGATTATAGTTCTTCTGAATGTTTATCTGTGGAACAAATCTTTCTTCTGCTCAAGAATAGGCATTGGTCAAAGCAGTGGGTTAGCTTTTGTTGTTGGAATTATCAGTCACCCAAGGAAATTGAATTTCCATTTCTGTAATAACTGTGAGAGAGAACGGAAAAGAGAGTATGGTAAATGCATACCTCACTCTGTTGGATGAAAAATGACAAAATCGAACTTTGTCATGCATGGTATGCTTTGATGGACAAAGCCTTCCAGGTCTGGAGTGTAGCCATGAGGCAGTCCTGGTGGAAAGCATGCTTGAGTATACTGAGGTGCTTCCACCACCTGGAAGATGTTCTCACATATTCCAGGCACTGTAGAGTTCAGAGGTGTTGCCCAGCCAGAGATGTTTCTGCTGACCCAATGCCTTAGGCTTGTCGCTGCTGCATGGCTTATAGGAAAGAAAATAGACCGTTGTTCCTGAATGTCTTTTTAGATGCTGATCTAGGGAAAATGTTGTGTTTTCTGGCATGGGGCAGTCATGATTATAGCCAGTTGGGAATTCTTGAACAATATATGTGTTTTTCATCTGGAGAAGGCAGATTCATCAAAACCCAAACAGTAAAACCTCAGTTTCTATTAATTTTTTGATCACATACAAAGTATATGTCAAGATTTTCAGAACAGATGTGAATGCTGTAACTTAAAATTGCCTTTTGTTTTGGAATGTTAAAAAATAACTTTTAAAAAGCTAAAAGAAATTATTTACCCAAAATGAAGTGAAATAACTGGGAGTAACAGTAATGAAAAGTGATAATCACCTCAAAGTAATCTTTCCAAATTAGAGGCCTGTAATAATGTGTATCATCTGGAAGTTTTCATTTCAAAATTGGTTAGCTTTTCCTTCTTCATGCTAGTCCTTGGATGTATTTATTTTTCTGCTGTTTTATTGACTGTTGTGTGTTAAAGTCACACCAAAACAGTGTTAATTAGTTTAATTTATCAATGCTCTTATTATGCTCTAATAACAGCAAGCATCTCTAATCTTTTATGACATGGTCCAGTAGGGTTTATTGATTTGGTGTTCTTGGTGCTTTCATGGTGGAAAAGAAAATACTCAAATCTGTATGCATAAAAACTATTTAACAACAAATTACATTCGTAGTGGTAAAATCACACAGGTGATATCTCTCAACAAGTGAACAAAATCCTTTCAACTAAGTTTGTGTCTGAGTCTGTGTTTCACTTTCTTGAAATAAAACTGATGGCACAACTCACAAAAATCCCAAGATAAAAGTTGTTCACTAACCCATAATCCTCCTAATGACAAAGTAACTTGGAAGGCAAGGCCGAAAATCTTCCGATTGGCTGATGCAAACTAAATCCATGGATATGAAACCAGAAATGTTTTCTAGATATGCTACCTCAAGCCTTACAAATCCTCAAGGAATTATTATAAAATAAAGGCATATAATCATGCCACTGAAATGAATATATTACTTGAAGAAAATAAAAATAGATTACAGGAACTTAAGGTCTGCCTATCTGACTGTGTAATTTGCCTGGTCAGTCACCAGTTGGCACAGACAGATTTGAGTCTTTGTGGTGTAGCATTTCTTGTCCACATCCCTTTATGATATGACAAATTTCAGCATGTAGCAAGCAACATTACATGATTTTGAGTGAAAACTGAAAGACAATCATTTGTTAAATGACAGCAGTTTCTGTCTTTGTGTAACATTACTTAAGTAATACTTTAAACAGATCACCTTTCAAAATAGCAAGAATATGAGAGTTCTAGGTATGATGTAATTATGTGAAAATAACATGACAGATGTGGATAAGTACCCCACATTTTCTTAAAAGGTTGAAACAATGTCTTGTTGCAGCCTGCTTGTTAAGTACGTAATTGCCTTCACATAAACATGTGCAGGTTCTGTTAGATTGCAAGCAGATCAAATAAAGATGTCCAAGGGAGGAATTTTGACCTGAAAATTTGGTCCAGTAGGTCAAGCATATGTATGTAGAGAATCATTAAAAATATATATATTTTTTTATTTACAGACATTCATTAATGTGAGATGCAATTTAAATTTTGGTAAAGGCTTAAGCTGAAGCTGAGGTCTGGCATTTGTTTATCTTAAATGATACCCACTGTATGAAGTAAAAAATCTTATTTCTCTAGGTCAGTAGTCATGAAGACTATAAGAGAAACTTGGAGATACACTAGACAGTTCCTGTATAAGTTAAGGAAACAATTTTTGCTCAGCATTTGCATCACAGCTTGATGAGATTTGTGGCTAATTTAATATGCAAGTGACTATTCAAACCCATTATAGCTTATGACTGTTTTTCTGTGAGGTTATGTGTAATTTGTTTAATATCTTAACAGTATGATATAAATGTGATGGGATCTTTCCTGATAAGTTTTTGACAGTACCCAGGCAAAGTTTGGCCCATTGAATTAGTGACGACCTTTTTTCTTTGCCGGCTTAAGTTAAAGAAATTCCTGAAAACATTTTTACTTGTGAAGCTTTGATGTATTTCATATTTAATACTTTCATGACATATCCTCTTGGAGTATGCTATAATGCACAAATCTGTGATATCCTTCAGTCTTTACTGTAATTCCTTGCAGTATGGCAGTTGTATGGTCATGGATTTGTTTACACTTCAAGGTAGCAAAACTTCCAGTCTGCAGTTCTAAAATGCTGAGTTCTAAGTTCATTTGAAAGAATGTTTGTAGTTTCATTGGATGGTCCTCAGTGGTCCAATGTGGAGTATGTGAGTAGGCTTCTGAAAAAATTTGAAACTTCTGCCATTAAAGGCAGTGGCTAGATTTCCTCATAGTTACTCAGAGTAAAATGGTCCTGCTCCAGGAAGTAAATGTGCTTAACTGGTTAATGAAAATATATTTTAGGAAACCAATTTATTTTTAAAACTTTTTATGTGAAGGAGGACAAGTCACTGAAAATGTCACTTCTTGATCAGTAATATTTAAGTACCTTAATAAGCACTATGGCTTTGCACGTAGATGCTGTAATGTTTTGTTTCAGATGTGTTTTTTTTCGAAAAAATAGAGGCTGTGTACTAAAATTGACACTTTCTCTCATTTGAATTCTTTCTATTCTGAGAGAGAAAGAGAGAAATAAAGAGTAAGAATAAGACAGATAATAAAGCAATAACTTGAACTGGGTACAGCCAGCAGCTGTATGTGTGTCTTAATGTCATTTTTATAACTGTTAAGAGTCATATGGTCATCAAAACCATTCAGAAGAAGTAGGAAATATGAGAATTTTGGCAACCACAGAAAGATCTTTCAGAGGAGAAAGATCTTGGAAGACTATCCTTTCATCAGCCTTCTCACCTATCCTCCAAGGAACTGCAACTCAGCACTGTTTTCCCATATCCTACTAATGGATCTGTTTCTTACTTTCTTACGTTTGTATCATTCCTTGTGGAAAGTGTGTTTGTTTATAGGATTGGATGTGTACCTGACAGAACAAGAACCATTTCTCTTCCCTGTGTGTACTTGTGTGTATCTATGTCAGGGAATGGACTAAGCAAAATCAAAACAACAACAACAACAAAAAAAAACTTTCATATCAAGGAGCTGAGGAACTGCATCTCCTGTGATAGTTCCAAGATAGGTTTTTGTGTTGATTTGCAATATGCTCTGATCTGTTTTACCATGCACTAAGTCCACCTAAGGAAAGGAAATAAAGGAGTTGATGTGGTTAACTCTTAATGAAGAAGTATATTATATAAATGCGATCGCAAATGAAAAAGTCTAAGAATGTTATTTTTACTTTACCATAAATAAAGGCAGACAAGTGTAGTCTTGTCCTTCTGTCTTTGCTAGTGAATCCTAAATCCTGCAAAAATGCCCTCTTGGACCTACATCTGTGTCTTTTCAAGTCTGGGCTATGTGTGTAAGTTAATCAGATTTTATCCCAAAGTTATATATTAAAAGCCACTGAATTTGAGTCACATTCAATTGTAACTGAAATGCAGAGAGCAGTATATACCTTCTCACATATGAATTGTATCAAGTCAATTTAAGCAAAAATACATAGTACAAAGTAAGAGAGTCTTGTTTTCAGAACTGCTGCGTGAACTATCTCTAGCATATAGAAATTGGAGGAATTAAAGTCTTAGAGGGCAAATAATTCTTAGTGAACCTAGAGAAGTATTGGTTGGCAAAGTAACTGTCTCACTTTGGAAAATGGTATTTACCCTCTGTGGCTGGATGATGAGTGTTTTTCTGCAAATAAGTAAAAGGACAAGATGGCATGCTCACTCATCAGCTTCACTTCTTTTCTTAAACAGTGAAATTTCCAGGCATAGGATAAGTCTCTTACTTAAAAATACTAAAGTACTAACACTAGCTAGCTAAAATTAAAAAAAAAAAAAAACTGTCATTGAATTTCTATTCCATGAGAAGAGGAGGAATTACTTTTGATATGAGTAGCTATTTTAAATGAGATTGAATGGGAATAACAATATACACATGTATGGAAGTGGTACTTTCAGAAGGGGACTTAATACAATAAAGGTTGGCCACTATAGAGCATGTATGCACAACAAAAAGCATTAGAGAGTGTTGTCCTTGATCTGATTTAATGTGAACCTTACATAAATGTATGGTGAATATACAAGAGTAAAGAAAAAGCCTACAGCAGCACTTCATAGTAAAACATTTACAAGTTGTTTTTCTGAAGTCATTTCTCCTGTGTTACCAGCTGCATATGTCATCTGTCACTAACTGTCAGAAAAAAAGTAAAATTTAAAGCACTACCTTATGCAAGATATGACATGTCTATGACAAACAAGCATGCTTTTTAAAAATCACTTTTTTAACTTTTACAATTGGAAGAATTTTCACTGATACTTCCAAAGATTATATTCCTTTATGTGGAAGTAGTTTAAATAGCAAAAATCAAATAATTTCAATACTACTCTTCATGAAGAACTCATTTATCAAAAGGAATGATAAACTTTGCTTTTCATTTCCTTGTTTGCCTAATTGCTTACTTAAAACACTCTAAATATACACATACTTACCTATTCAGTGAAATTCTGCCCTCTCTTTTCCTTGACACACTGCTCGCTACATGGCAAAAAAATGTCTTAAGCAAATATCTGATTCTTGATGAAAAGGTACCTTTTTTTCTGAACATGTACTCTTACTTACTATAAATTTAAGGACAATCTTGCTTTAATGAAAAACATTTAAGGCCTTGCGTTAATATAATGTAATCTCCCAAGATAATGAGTTCAGCAAATGCTTGATGAGGAAATGAAGAGTTAGGTACATGAGCACGTAACTTGAACACTGTTTTCTTGGAACTGGCAGTAGCCAGTGGAAATTATCTGTAAGTGCTCCTGTTGCACTCATTATGTTCTTCTTGTGTCTTTCTACCATAACTCTATTTTTCCAAAGTCAAGAACACACTATGGTACAATCTGTAGTCCCAGCTTGGAAGCCACTTGTGATTTTAGTTTGCTTACAGTTGCAAGGTATACTGCTAGGGAATGCCTTTGCAACCTCCTTCTGCCAGACAACTCTGTTTGTCCATTCAAACATTTAGATTGTTCTCAAAAAATCTTCTAATGCATCTGCTAATGCTCACTGCTCAAGTCTTAGTACTATATTCATTCAAAAGATTGTATAGCATCTTTCCCACATCAAGCACCTGCATTTGACAAATGATGGAATACAGCAGAGTCCGATGTTGTGTTAGGTCTTCTGAGTTTAAGGTTCTAAATATTTTACCCGAGGCAATAATCTTACTCAGCAATGGCCTGCTTTGCCTTAGTAACACAAGTGTAGCCTGAATTTGGACAGTGGGCAGTATCACATTCTATTAATATTTTTATCTGTTTCTTTTTTGTCTGTGTACACCTAGAGAGTTACATCCTTGAATTTATATGTACATCTAAAAAGCATATCATGCTTCAAGTTTTAACTGAGTGGTCACATATGTCAGTTTTGAAACAGTTCTTTGAGATATTGGAGGATATTGGAGGATATATTGTGATGGTGTTAAATGTGTTTATTCATTTATTTATTAACTTTGGTGAGGATCAGTTATGTTCTTTGAAAAAGACTGCATGGGATTAAATTCTCTGGAGAAACAGTGCAACTCAGAGGTTGCGCTCACCTGGGATTCAGCTGAGCACTCATGGTGCAAGAAGATTCAAGGAACTTCTTTGGAGAAGACAGAGAGGAGAGACAGAGATTGGCTTATGAAGGGAGAATCCAGTTTCACTGACCAACAGTAATGTAAAGCTTGTCCATGAAACAAGGCTGAACAAAGCAGAAATGTTCTGCCACCTGGAAAATCATTAATTTCACTGAAAGCAAAATAGTTGCTTGCAAGGATACAGTGAGCAGGAGAAAGTCCTGGACATTGTTGTAAATTTCTCCTTTGTCTGACCAAATTGCTTGGACTTTCTTGTAAACCTAAAGAAAAAAAAATGCATTTGGAGTCAATTCATATAATGCCTTACTCTGTTGGTTTTAAAGCTTTCTTGACTTTCAGAAAAGGTTATTATAGAAAAGACTGGAGGTAGACAGACTGTTCTGTCTGACTCTTCCTTTCACAGATGTTACTATTACTTTGATTTAGTGGAGCCCCTTGGTACAGGAAAGTATGGAATTAATTCATTGATCATCTGTACTGGTGTTAAGTAGCAAAAGCACAAGCTTACTTCCTTCGGCAGTCTTATTTTGCATGTGTTTGTCTGCTTTTACTTCTTGCATTGTTCAGTCTAAAATTGTTTTCTGAGGAACATCATGTTATATGATATTCATATATGGAAAGGGTTATGGTGTCATGCAGTACTGATGGATTTGGTTTGGTGTGGATAAAATATCTGGTATACCTCTTCTGAGTACAACTGCATTGAAGGGAATGTATAGATTTTACAAACTGAAGGTGCCTTCAAGTGAAGCAGAAAGAATTGTAAGGGAGCTGGATTATCTTAATTCTGATTTCTTTCAGCTGAGTCAGAAAGACACAACTTGAAAAGAAACTTCTGAGAAGGGTGAAGGCTTTTATTTAACATACTGAATATCCTCCATTCTTTTAAGCTTCCCATTTTTTGAGTCCCTAACAGAGAGTTCAAACATGCCTTTTCCCAGTTCCGCAGTTCTGTGTGCTTGGTGTATATTGCCACCACAATGCTTCTTTGCTCTGCATTTAGATGGAGGGGCTGGCTTTTCCCTTTTGTTTTCTCTGTATGTCAGCAAAAGAATTTACATGGAGCCAAACTTCTGTACAGCAGAGAAGTGAGGGAATTCTGCACAATTCAACCCCTTTTGACTTTGCTTCTAACAATCACTAAAAAAGGCAGAGTAAGGAAGAAGAGAAAGAGAATAAGAAAAGAATAAGAAAGACCTTTTCAAAACCAGGATTTTTGTGGCTTAGAGAATAGATGTAGAAGAAAATTCATGAATAGTACGGCATCTTGGATATGGAGAGGGTGAGACCATCTTTAGTGGGTTTTGCTCCTTTCAAGTGTAGTTGTAACATAGGATGACACATGCTCATTAAATCACTCAGTGTTGGAAGATGTTGAGGTAAAATGCTTTTGTGCTATTCTGTGCAAATTGCTTGTTCTGTGATGCCTGGCTCTGTGATGCCTGCAGCCTGAGGAAAGATCTGAAGCCGGTCATTACATCTGGGTTTTTTTTCCCAGTGAATAGCAAATGCCCTGCAATATGAGCTAACTCAATTCAAAATATTTCTTATAATGATACTGATTTTGCCTGACTGAGCCTTGTTCAAAATTCTAAAATTATTATCTTAAAGTATGAACAGCACCTGTTTTGGAAAATAGGATCTTTTTGTTAAAAATCATTTAACTGAAACATTATTATTTACCAAAGTCAACAATATCTTAATTTCAAAAGAATTAATTCTATACAGATGAACATCTGTGTGCAAATAAAATAAAACCTCTAAACGCAAGTAAACCCAAAACAGGTTTGCCTTCACATATATGGTATTTGTGGTGTTTTGTTTTTATGAATAAGCAAGAGAAGAATGTTTGTATCTCATAAATTTTTACAAGAACAATTCCAGCAAGAAAAACCACATATGTAACTGCCAGTCTTAAGTTTCTAACAAATTACTCTGCGGGTCCCATATGAGCTTCCTAATTGAAAATCTCTGTTGTGCTGAAATTTATTGTGAGTACCTCTATTTTAGTTTTTAGCTTTATATGCTTGTCACGGATTTTTTATTTATTTATTTATTTTTGTATTTCTTTAGTTTTTCCTTTCATTCTGAAGCTCACATTTTAAATATTTTAAATAAATTTTAAATATTTCCTTCAAATAGTTTTTTGTTTACGTCCTTCTTTTGTTACTCAAACATAAAGCAAACTTCACGCCTACATTTCTGTGTAACTATCAAAGCTACCTGCAAGGATTTGGCTTGCAGACTCTATGCTACATTAATCTGACACAAAAAAATAGTCTTAATGGAATTATCCAAATCTTCTTCCTGTTTCACCAGTGTTAGCCAAGTTTGTGCACTCTTGGCAGGAAAGGAGGAAGGGGGAAGAAAGATATGTCATTGCTCTGTGGAGTAATCTCAGCTATCTGAATCTCTTGATATTCTAAATCTCTGTCCTATCCTTCCTGCATATTTCCCCATGGAGAACTTCTTTAGTAGCTAAATAAGTAGATTAGGAGATTGTGCAAAGGCTGCATCCATGTGATGTGTGAGCATGTTTGCAGTGCTGTTTCAGCACTGACTATCCAGTTGCAGTTTTATTTTCTGTCATTAAAAAATGATAGCATGTGTCTCCTGTTGTTTCTGGAATGAGGGCAGAGCAGAAGCGCTTGTGCAAGTTCCCAAACTCCCCCAGACTTATGTAAAAGAGGCAGCCTCCTTCCTGCCCTGTTTATCACAAACTCCGTGATCCCAGTGTGGATCCTCATTGATTTCAGACTTAGGAGCAGACAGTAAATAAATTATTAAAAATATAACTATGAAAGATTGACATGGAAGTAAAATTTAGAACAGCTAAATCTGCAATGTAAAATGTGCATAACTGAAGAGTAGAGTGAAGAACTACTAATGTCTCACCTGATTGGTTCTTGCAGCTGTAAATATTTGATATGAAATGTTCACTAAACAGGAGTAGCTGTTCTAGTCTGAAAATGCTTGTTACATGCCATTGCAGAGTGAATTGTTCAAAGCGTCTTTATAATCTGCAATTGTGTTATGTCCAATGTATGTTTTTAAAAATGTATTTTATTCTCACCACCTCTACAAGCTGTTATGTTTCAAAATGAATCTTGATGACATTTAAATTACTAGCAATAAGGTTGCATGTGCTTGATTGTTGCCTTCGGTAACATCTGTGCAATAATGTTACCTGGAATGGCATAATTTGTTCTCTAGGGGGAAAATTAACAAATTGTTTTCTGTCAGGATTTGAAAGAAGCAGAAGAGTCAATTCCCCTTCATTCTTTTTCAGGGTTAATGGGAGTAACAGTAGTAAAGGGGCATTTGTCTTTTAGCTCAGAGTGAATGAGTGAATTTAACAATTGTGTGTTAATATAAAATTTAAAAAGGTAAAATATCACATTCCTTTGCAAGTACGATTTATTCTCATGATGAGTACAGGTTTGATGTCTGATGTGTCCTAGAGAATATTTTAGCATGAAGCTTTTCAATGGAGGTACTACCACAGAGGTTTTGGGCCTACTCTTTAATGACTCAATGTTGTTCCTGCTGTTTTATACCATTGGAGAGTCTGGCAGAATGTCTTCTCAGTAATAACTAGCTCTAAGGACTTATTTTAGGAAGAGTATCACTTGGATTTGAGTGCTGGTCTAATATAATTAATAGTGTGTTGTGATTTACTTACAGACAGGGAAAACATTTTCTCCTTGACCATATGGTCTTACGGTATATTTGTCTTTTGACATGATATACTTGTATATCATGTCTGTATTCTTGTGCGGCTATTTTGCATAGTTTGCATGTGTTTTTACCCTGACATTAAGCAAGCTCAGGAAGCTTTTTTTCCTCTATTATATATGTAAAATGAAAAATATTTTTATTTGGGAACTGCCTTTTAATATTTTTCACTCAAAGTGTCTTAATATTTTGAAAAGTGGTTCAGACTACTTGAGAAAAGATACTCTGGAATCCTCTTGAGCTTGGGTCCCTGTTTAAAAGCCATTTTGCTGAAAAGCCTGGCTGTCGCGTAACAAAACCTCCTCTTTTACAACATGCCTCTTGCTGTTAGGCAGATTGTTTGGCTGTTGTAAACCTCTTTTGTTGAGTGGGTGTTCTGAGTACGAGCCAGGCTCTACTCTAATTTCCGTCCAGGTTCTGAAAGAGTAAACCAAACTATTCACATGCACTTCTGCTCCTCTATCTCCTGGGTTTTGGATTTTTTAAATATATTTTTCCTATGTTTTGATTTTTTTAAAAAATAGAAGGATATAAGTAGTATATGCAAATACTGCTTACTTTGTTTGCATCTGGGAAAATACCCAACTAATTGCATGCTAAATGAATCATAGATAAATTTAATATAATTGTATCGATCCCCTTGTTTTGGGGAATGTGCAGCTGGATACATAACTTCACTTTCTTAGAAGTGAAGAAAAATGAGAAGTGAGTAGATCACATTCTTGTTCAAGGGACATATTTTTGCATATTATTTTTATAGCAGCTATCTGCTAGCCCATCACAAGTTTATCTGAATAATCCTCATTGGGCTACAAGCCCATTGTGAATCTTTTATTCTAAAAAACCTCAGATGAAATTTTCTATGATAACCAGATCCTATTTGTTTGATGATGTTGTCATGCTATCACATATTATATCATTTCTACTGAAAAAAAGCACTTCTTGGGGAATATTAATTTCAATTCACTTCTACAAACCTAACTGAATGTTTTACAATACTGTTCTATCCCTGCTGAAGATGTGCTCATGAGAGCTCGTATTCAGTATAAGAAACTCAAGTAAATTATCTCTGTGATTTCTCATCATAACAAACATACCAATATACGTCCTCTGCAGTAGTGTTTGTATTTCTGTCATTAAGTATCACGTTTTCCTTCCCGTGACTCTTCTGCAACCAAAGGAGAGCAGATTGAAAGAAGAGTTTCTGGTCTGCTAGGTCCTCTAGTCAACCAATTGTCTGAAGATGGCAGCCCAGTGTATATTTTCCTTTTTTCACTAGTCATAGGGAGAGAGGGAGGCAGAGGCAATCTCAACACTGCTAGTTGCTAATCTGTAAAATGGGAGCTGCAACAGGACTGGCATTATCTACAAAAGGTGTAATTTCCTGGGAACTGACAGTTTCAGACAAGTTAATAGTTCCCCAGTATTAATTTTATACAGTAAGTAACTCCTGTGAGGATAAGCACTTTTATACCAAACAAGGATAAGTTAATTCATGGTGAAGCCAGTTGTAGTACTTGCTGTACTGCCACAAAAACAAGGAACAAAGTCTGCTCTTGGAGTGCACTAAAAACTGGCTGCTGCCCCTTTTGCATTCTGAATGTCAATGCTGTAAATACAACCTACATAATTTAATTATCCTCTTATATCCTCTAGATATCCTCTATATCCTTTAGCTTACCATTGTAAGGGTCAAATAATGAAATTTTAGATAAATATTTCTGCATATTCATAATCCAATTGCATAGAAAGTATATAGAAAAGTGATGCAATGGCTAAAAAGTTATATTGTTTTGAAATAATAGGTGAAATCACAGTTCTCCTTTATTTTATTTATGAATTGTTTTTTATTTCTTGATTGATAAGCATGTGTAAACTGTACACCTGGAGAAGAAAAGAATTTTGAATAATGATGACAAAGAGAAGGTAGTGCAACTGTCTAGTTATTGCTCATTAAATACTTTCTGCTATTGTGGTTATCTGTGGTTATCCGGTTAACAGTGCTTGAAATAGGATAATTCAGATTTAAAACAGAAACTTACTTTAATTTTGTATAGCAGGTGTGTAATGTAGAAATCAATGCTAAAGAAATTGGATGTGCAGGAAAGGATTTACATATTTCAGGCAAAAACCTCTATATATATCTTTGGAAGTTTGATCATTACTGTTATGTGCTTTTTGACAAAATAAAACTGTCCTTTTGTTAAGTTTTATCACTTTTTTTTTACCCCTCTCTTTAAGGGATTTAATTTATGTGAGATCTGCTTGGTGGTTTATACTGAGCAATTTAGCCAACATCTCTAAATTGAAAGGTTATTTCTCATATACGATTATTACAACATTTTTATATCATTTTTGTAATGCTATTCAATAGCAGTCAAAAACCTCCATAACAAACAAGTCACTTTTATTAAAAACAACTCACAAGAAGTACAGTTGAGCATATCAGAACTGAAAGGGAAAGGAATTAGGAGGGATGAGCTGATTTCTCTTTCATTTTGTTTTGAATGGGAGAGATTATAAATCACCTAAGCAATCTCTTTCTTGGAATAAAACTGTGAATAATTACAGAGGCCAGTATGAGCTAAATGCTAAGAGCTAAGTCCTGAGATGAAAGCAGTTCTTTCACATCAGCATCACCTCTTTATAGAAATTTTTAAGTATGATTCAAGTATGATTTAAGTATGATTGGAGCTTCTGAGTTTTCCAAAGTGCTTTTCAGTTAAAACTTACAGGAATCTTGCAGCTCTTCCTGAGAGATGCTTGCAAAACCATTAAGAAATAAGGCTAGAACAGAAATGAATGTTTTTGAATAAATGAAAGAGAAGCAACCTGCTAATGCAAAACAAATATTGATGTTTGTGAAATACCCAAAAGAAATGGATGGAGTGATGGAATTTTTCTATAAGCTACTATATTATGAATAGCTATAGTGCATTACCTGCCAAATGATTTGTCAATAAGTATCATTCAGCTTCTCCACTAGCAGAGAATAACTTACTGTGGTTCAATTTACTTTCAAGGTTGCAAATGTTTATACCTTTCTTAGACCATACAGTAAGCAGGACATGCGTGATTTAAGATTATTAAGTGTTCTTCATGGTGCATTTAGGGCCAGACATGCTCATTCTTAGTAATGTCAGGATTCTTTGCAAGTACTCTCATCAATGGCACTGTTCAGTCTGAAGAAATAAGGGACGATCATTTCTTCATATCATTTTCTGTATGAGATGATGATTCTCTAAAATATATTTCAGTGCAACTTTGTAATTCTTACTGCAGTATTTGGTCTGTGTTCTCTTGATCCAGTCAATTCCCATAATTATGTTCATATTGTCAAAATATAGCCACTGTGATCTGCTTACTTTCTTCTACCACTGGGGCTGTTTAGTGTGGGGATTCCTTGAACTTTTCTTTCTATAGTGTCTCCATCAATCCTACTTCCTCTTCTAATCCTATTTTTCTCTTAACATCTGGAGTGAATGTAGGGAAGTAGGACCTGTTGAATACAATTAATGTTTTTCATGGACATTGCTGGATTCTTTGAACTAGACGTCTGATCTACTGTCTTGAAAACTGGAGTGAGAGAGGCTTATGTTTCTGTTTAATTTTTGCCCAAGAATTCCTGTGTAAGAAGAGGGGGAAAAGAAACCTACATAAGTCTGGCAAAGCGCTTTGACATAGCAAAGCTCTTGCGAAGTTGAAATGAACATTTAATTTACTAAAACTTGTGCAATGCTTTGAATTTTTTGTCTGAGAGTTTGCAGAGTTAACTTTCTGTGTAGATAAACACGATCTTCACATCTTCAAGCATTTTAGCCAACCATTCAGAAAGGAAATACACGTGTTTGCTCTGTAAAGTTTGGTGGGTTTGGCTGACACAGGTTGGAACTTAATAGTTACAGTCAAACTTATCTTGCTTTTCCTTAGAGGAGTTAGTTAGAGATCTTGGTTTTGCAGAAAACTAACAAAATAAAATAATGCCTTTGATTTTGGTGTCTATGTAAAAGCAAAGAGCAGCCTTAGATTCACCATAGTCCAGAATCATTTATTAATAATTGCTGTTATATTAGAGCATGGTACTTTGAACACAGCTTTTCAACAAGATTGGGCTTTTTCACACTTTTATGGTTATCTAATTTATCCTCTGACAGCACAGATTCAGAAAGGAGTTGTCTAGACAACCTATCGGTCATGGAGAGAGTATGGCATAGCAGTTGTCCCTTCACAGAACTGTTCCAAGGGAAATGACTGATGTGAAAAGATGAAAGTGGAAGATGGCAAGTGAAAGATGGATATCCAAAGCACAGCACCCAGCTGGGGGTAGAGTTCCCAAATCTCTCTGGAACAAGCTGTTCTGCCTTTGAATTTCTCCGGAAGAAAAAATCCAGTCTATGCAAACTACATGTATTTTTAAAAATAAGTTTCTCAGAGCTTTTACTAGTATTGACTATTTTTGCAAGAGTTTGCAGATGTTTGGTTTGGTCTTACTCTTGAGAATTATTCACTTAAAACTCTGGAACTGATGCAAAGGAAACTTAGATCATTTTAAATTTTCCCAAGTCCATATATATAATCTGTAATAAAAAAGGCAAAAAAGGAAAAGAGGGGGATGTTATTTGCCAAGTTAAAAAATGTTTTGTTTTGTAATCTGTTTAATAACTTATGAATTGTAAGGTTCCATAAGGTTTGGTTTTCATTATTATTTTTATTAAAGTATTTTAAAATGAAGACACATACTGCATATTTTAGGAACGTTAAAATCTGTTGTGTAACCAATTAACTTGTCTAGTGGTAAAAGCCCTCACAAATTAATGTTATCGAAAATAGGTTCATGAGAGGGAAGGTCCTTGAATAAACAAATGGTTGACTGAAAAACTAAAATTGTTGCAGTTTAAATGGTCAGTTTTCACAGCACAGCAAGATCATCAATGGAGTTTTTCAGCTCTGCATAATTCCTAATGATTTAGAAAGCATTATGTATAATTAGGAGACTGTGTCAGCTACTAAATTATTTAAGCTGGGCATAAGTGTGAAAGCCTGCAAGAGAAATTGAGAAGGTTGGGCAATAAAATAGAAAATGAAATTTAAATATGGGTAAGTATAAAGTCCCTTTTATGCGGGAAAGAGAGAGGGAAGACAGATATTCAGAGTTCATTTCTGAGTTCAGAGTTGGTAATACTGTATATGAAAGAGCATCACCCAGGAATAATTGCAATAGGCAATTCTATGAAAATGGTAATACTCGGTAGCAGTCCAAAAATGCTGAAAGTCATTAGGAAAGGAAAAGATAGAAAATATAGAGCATTACTGCGGCCCTTATAGCTCTGTGATTCTTGGTTCTTATTTATCTCCCTCTAATACAGATTACTTATATATGGACTTGATATGTTTACTTCTGCATGCAAAACAAGGAATTATAATGAAAATGTTATACACTTTCCCATTAGATGTAACTTTCCAGAACTCAGAATAAAAAAAAAAGAAATCCACAGCTATATACTATCCTTGATTGATATCCTAGATGATATCCTAAATGACTTAACAACAATTTGACGCCTAAAATTCAGGGTACTCTAAGAAAATAAAAATGATTAGACACTTTACTTTAGAAAGTAAAATGCCTTTATGCTGAAAATACAGGTATGGCACCTTTGAATGTCATTGCTCAAAACAAATGGACCTAAAAGAATAAATTAAAAGTTTATTTTTCCATTCTTCAGACTGAAAGAAATGCATCAGGTATAAGGAATAAGCATAGGAACAACAGAAGAGTTTTCAAAGATTCACTTTAAAGCATTTTTTAAGTATTTATATTTTTTTCCTATTTAAATATCAAATGTTGACTTAGTTATTTACTAACATTTAAGTTATTATGAAAGCATCGGTTAATAAAATTATGAATTTCTAATGAAGAGGAAGAGAAATAACAAATTTATCAAGAAACTGAGAATCAGTGCTAAAGAAAGTATTGATTAAAATGTCCCTTAGATTATATTCTAAAATGTGTTCATTGGTCCTACGCATTCACTAGCTCTCCTGGTTGGTGGGAACATTTTACAATCTGTCAGTCACTAAGCCAAATACGATAAAGATAGGAAATTCCTCAGTTATTTTTATTCCACCAAATTCTTAATAATTCCTTTCATGTCACTCCTTAAATGTATCAATAACATTCATCAAGTACTTTAAATGAGATTATGATCATGCTTTCCAACAAATGTGCGTGTTCCCAACAAGTACGTTCTTTCATGAAAACTGTAGAATATTTTGTGGAACTTGTGAATTTTGTGGAACCTGTGCAACCTGTTGTCATCGTGTCTGTTCTCTGGTGACTTTTAGGCCACACAGTGAAAAGGTTGAATTTAACTTCCCAGGTGAATGCTACAGTAGAACAATAAATGCTGTTAGTCTTGTAGGTAGCTATCTATACTGGGTTGGGAGCAGTTACTTCCTTGGGTTTGGCCTTCACTATTTGTAATTACTGGAAATTTATGGCATATATCCAGGACAGGAATGGTGAAGAAATGTAGTCATAGCATGAGAAAATATGCTGTGAAAGTGAACTAGTTAAGTAACTAATCTGAGGTGAGCTCCTTGGGATTAAACTTTCTATGTTAACCCTTTACTCTAGACTAGATATTTAAAAAAAAAAAAAAAAGAGAGAGAGAGAAAAGAGTCAGAGGTGCCATTTCAATGCAGCGGCCTGCAGTTTTGAACAGATTTAGCAAACCTATAGCAAACACACCATAAAAGACTACTTCTTTAAGTGACAGGAAAAGAAGTGCTAGGAAAGATGTTTACTATAGCCATGCTTAATTGATTAGAATAACATCAATTTTGATAATTAGCTATTATTTTATCTATTTGCATCAGTTACTTATGATTCTTGGGAGAGGAGTCCTTCAAAGAGAATAATTAAAATGAAGCTCAACTCATAATGTCTAAATATGTTTAAAAATTATGATAAATACAGTAAGAGAAAGAAAAAAAAAAGATATTACAGGAAATATGTAAAACTAAGTGCTAGAGATCTGCTGTGTTAGCAAATGATAAAGCACTGGATTCACTGCCCGGAAGAGCTGCTAAAGACTTGTGATCTTCTTCTCAACCTTTTAAATAATCTTGCTGGAATTTTAAAAGTAGAAAAATAAATTTTTTTCCTACTTGGCTATCAGTTGCCTAGTAACCGATTTAAAGCCTATTGAATTTCCTAGAGCAGTTCCCAGTGCCTTTACAGTGAGACTTTAGTATTAGTCTTATATACCAATTTCATATGGTCAAAAGCATTTTGAATGCTTTTTGAATCATGTAAAAATATGATTGTGATCCATCAACGGATTTCATGCACTTTCAGAATTTAATTCAAATATGTTGAGGTTCCTAGAAGTTTATATCAGCACTAGCCTATCAAATATATTAGAAGGAAAGTGGGCAGAATTTCCAAACTTTCTTACATGACTTAGAGTGTATGCTGACATGCGAGATTAATGTTTCTGAAACAGCTAAGATTGTAAACAGGCTGAATCACTGGGCTGCTTGGGTTGGTTTTCTCAGAGCAGTTTAAAGCTCAGTGTGGCTTCATGAACCATGCTGCTTTGATCAGCAGTGCACAGTTTTTAACTTCCGAAGTCATATAAACACTTACATTTCTTGCTATTAAATGTGGAATTTAGTAAGGAAAAAGCTCATTTAATAGTATACCTTTCAATGGCTTTAAACTTTCTAAAATGGGAATGAAATGCTTTTCTTAATGGTAGGCTCACTTTTCAGCCAGAGTAGGTAGATAGTTGATAAATGACATTCTATAACCTTTCAGAACCTCAGATTAGATGATAACCCTTCTGGGCCTTAATTTATAGATTATTAGGTTTTTATACTTCTTTTATAGTCAGGGAACTTCGCTTTCAAAACTGGGATACTCTCTTAGGATGGAAAAGGATGAATAATGTTTGTGGGCCTTGAACTGTGTTTACCAGAACAAGTAGTCACCCTAATAAGTTGAACATGTTGTGTTATGATGTGCTCAAAAGTCAGAAGAAGAAAAGCTTGGACAGTCAACTACAATTGCCATCACTTTAAATACGTATGTGCCTAGCTATCACTTGTGTAAGAGTTGATGGGGGGATGCCACCTGGATTCCTGGCAGAGACAGACATGCAAACACAAAGTGCACTAATATAAGCTCAATGTGGAACATTTATTACCTGTGCATCTGAACAAGGGTTCCCCAGTGATTGATTCAAGGCAATAATGAGGCAGGAGAGTCCCAGCACCACTGAGCATTGGTCCATGGTGAGGAATGCTGAAAGGGCACTAAATGTAGTTTTTATGTGCTATACACATGTGCAGCAAGTATACTGAGCTCATTGCTAACCTTGATTCAAAGTCCAGGTGTAGTGACACCCTGGCCCCGGCCCAGGCATGTGACTGTGTGTCTGAGGGGTCAGCATGCCCTGTTGATACTCCTTTTCCCACAGGACATTCTGGCTGGCCTCTGTCACCTATCTCCTTGAAATTCTTTCGCATACAACTTTTCCATACAACTTGCCATCTCTAATTACTCAAACAGTATGTTATGTCTTTTTATTGTTGTCACTAAGTCAGAGGTCAATATTGAACGAAATTTTTTTTGGTGGCTAATTATTCCCTGATCTTTCATTTGCAAAAAGGTTGTTCCGCCTTGTCTTGAGAAATTCAATGCTGTGCAAGCCTGTATCTTTTTTATA
Organism: Tinamus guttatus; assembly: GCF_059628265.1. NCBI lineage: Eukaryota > Metazoa > Chordata > Aves > Tinamiformes > Tinamidae > Tinamus > Tinamus guttatus. The sequence goes on from NW_028288984.1 coordinate 1,156,464, forward strand.
CTATTAAAATGTAAGAAAAAAAGAAAAAAGAAAGGAAGTTAAAGATTGGCATCACCTAAAATTATAATAAATCGGTGATTTACTTATGACAGGTCATATTGTATTTTGATTAGGACTAGGAATGAACCTAAATAATGTTATAGAATTCCTTAAACTATACTTGGCTGATAAAGTTAGAATATTTGTTTAGTTTGTTGTTTAACAGATGAAAAAAAGAACCAGGAGTACTTGTATGATCAGCTGAATTTATTACAAAGCAAAATACCTAGTGAAGAGATGTGACTTTCATAGAATTTTGACTCCTTGAAATAAGGTCTAATAATTGGCCAACTGCTTCTCAAAAGAAGACAATTTAATATATTTAAGTTTCATATTTATTTATATTTATATTTAATATATTTAAGTTTCACTTTCTACATAGAGATTGGGCTAAATTAATCTCTTGAAACTGCATGAAAGTCCAAAGAACTTGAGACATTATTTTTTCACAGGGATAAAAGTGAATTGCATTTCACAGAATCAAAGTATGGCTGAGGTTGGAAGGGACCTCTGGAAATCATCTAGTTCAATCCCTCTGCTCAGTCACCTATAGCACATTATCTAAGACCACATCCAGTCAGTTTTCAAATATCTCCAAAGAAAGACAGTGATTCCACAGTATCTCTGAGTAACCTACTCTAGTGCTCAGTCACCCTTATGGTAAAGAAATTTTTATCTTAGATTCGAACAAAACTTCCTGTCTTTCAGGTTGTGCAAACTGCCTCTCTTCTTTTCATTGGGCAAGAGAAGGACACTGTCCTGCTTACATCCTCCTATCAGATATTTATCATACACACCCACAATATTCCCCCCATAGTCTTCTCTTCTACAGGCTGAACAGTCCTAGCTCTCTCCTCCTAAGAGAGATGCTTTTAGATGATTATTCGTCTTAGTAGTCTTCTGCTGGACTCACTCCTATAGCTCCATGTCCGTTATATTGGGGAACCCAGAACTGGACACAGTACTCCAGATACCAAGGCTGAATAGTGGGAAAAGATCACCTCTCTGGACCTGCTGGCAGTGCTCTGCCTAATGCAGTTTGTAAGTAATCCAGGATACCTTCAGTCTTCTTGGCCAAAAGAGCATACTGCTGACTTGTTAATTTCTTGTTCACAAGGATACCCCGGTCCTTTTCTGCAGAGCTGCTCCCCTGCCAGTCAGTGCCCAAATTGTACTGGTGCATGAGCTTAGCCCTGCATAGATGCAGGACTCTGTATTTTCCTTTGTTGAACTTCATTAGGTTCCTCTCTGCCCATCTCTCCAGCCTGTCAAGATCCTTCTGGATGGCAGAACAGCCCTCGGGGGTATCTGCTGCTCCTTCTGTTTTTGTAGCATCAGCAAATTTGCTGAGGGTGCAGTCACCTTTCTTCATCCAGAAGTATTGTTCAGAAGTTGCTGAACAATGCTGGACCCAGTATGGATTCTGGGGACACCATTAACTTCAGGCCCCCATCTGCAATTTGCATAACTGATAATGGTCCTCTGACCTCTCCTATACACCCAATTTTTGATCCACCTCACTGCTCGTGCTCTCTGCACTTCCTTAGCTTGCTTATGAGGGTATTATGAGAGACAGTGTCAAAAGCCTTTCTTAAGTCAAGGTTATCAGGTTGGTTCAGCATTATTTCTCCTTTGTAAATCCATACTGCCTGTTCCTGATCACCTTCTTTACATGCTTTGAAAGAGTGTCCTTTGAAAGGATGAGCTGTTCTATCAGTTTTCCGGGGATCATGGGGAGGTTTACTGACCTGCAGTTCCCTGGATCCTCTTTCTTGCCCCCTTTGAAGACTTCAGTGATGTTGGCTTTCTTCTAGTCTGCCAGCACTTCTGATCACCATGGCCTTCCAAAGGTAATTGAAAGTGGTCTTGCAATGACATCAGCCAGCACCCTCAGCAGTCTTTTTTTTTGTCTAGGTTTGAATCATCTGGAGCTTTGATACAACATATACTAGTTTTAAAGTATGCAAAACCACAGGCTTTCATGGCCACAGTGTTGTCCCGTTTGCCATCTGTCATGCATAAGTAAAACTGCTAGCTCCTAATTAATATCTCTAACTTTTGAATTGAGAATGACTCCAATTTTTAAAGCAAAAACAAAATTAATAACAAAGAAGAGTGTTTCTTACAAGCAGTATAAGAAACCTTTCTTGGATGAAGATGATGAAATGACTTGGAGATTTCACAAAGGAAAATACTTAATTGTACAGCCTTTGGTACAAAGTTTAAGGGATATGCTAAAACTGAAAGTGTTCCTGGGCCTGTTTCATGAGAAAAAAAAAATGTATATCCTGGAATATGCTCTTGGGAGTATTCCAAAGCCTAATCCAGTGCATTTAAAAGGAACTGATTACAGTCCTGGAGCTGTTCAAGGTACTAACCCTCTCTGACCTTTGTGGCCTATCTAGGGGATCCACCAAATTTAAGTATTTTATAACTATAGCAATAGCAACAAGAAAGTGGTGTGTAGGAAAGAACTGTAAAACTAATATCTTTTTTTTTTAATTCTTCAACTTTTGTTCAGTCATGGCTAGACAGATATATATGTATGTTGCACTTATTGGATGAGTTAAGGCATGCTTATTCAGATCAAGTGCAGTCAGTGCTGCTGCAAAAGTAGATGAACTGTTAGTCCCTTTAAATTTGTCACAACCATCTTTTTCCTTTCCTTGCCAGCTCTGCAAGGCAAATACCCTGCCTTTAGTATGCTTTGCCTTGTGCCCAGCCCCAAGGGTTTCTGTTCTTTTTTAAGTGCCCTGGAATAACACTGAAATCTATGAAAACATGGCTCACATGGAGCTAGAAAAGACTACTCTGCAAAACAATAACTTTCAAAATGAGACTAATATTCATCCTGGAGGAGAAATATTCATAAACTGAAAAGCAGAGATTGCTTTAATGATAATGACTGATCTTTATTGCCAGATGAGAAACATGTATACTGTCCATAATTTCTCTGTAACTTTAATTTTCAAAATTGTGCTGGAAAAGAAAATACAAAGGCTGAAAATTTCAGTAGGCTGTATAATGATGCTAGTGGTGGTGAATGTGGGCTTTCTGAAAAAGTAAACTAAAGCATCAGCCTCCTCTGAGGAACGAAAGATGGATGATTCCTATCCAAGGGATAGGCTGCACTGAGCCAATGTGCTTTCCCTTAAGACTCCATGAGGAAATGCAAGTTTATTCTGTGAAAGGCTGTGGGAACAAAAAGCAGTTAAAGGCAATGAGCACAAGTGACCACTTCAGTATGAACTGGGTGAGGCATTGGAAAAGATGTTGAAAAAAGTAGAGCACAGATCTGCTATAAAGACCAGCCAGTTCAAAAACACACAGAGAAGCATGTAACACTGACATATGTTGATAATCAGTGAACTGGTAATGTTTATAAAGGCAAAAGGAGAACAATAAGGAGAAAGTAGCAGTGCTTCAAAAATCTTCCCTGGTGTAAGTGAAAGCTACTTCCAGCTTCAGGAATGTCCATTTTCTTTCCTTTATTTGTAGCCTGTTTCCTATAGAAATTTGATCAAGCTGTGTATACTACTGGAGATTCTACAGCTGGCACACTCAGAAAATATGCCTTTCTTCGGGTGCTGAAGTTATCTTTCAGTTTGTTCATGGACCCGGGTACAGAAAAAGGATATAACAGTTGTTCAGTAATTCATCAGCGAGCCAAAATTCTCAGTCCAGGAAATAAATATCTAACAAGTTACTGAACATCTCATTACACTATAAATGTATCACTCCAGAGTATGATAAAGTCATACAGCACAATTTACTTCCCTTGTTTTTGTTTTAAATATTATTTACTTCCTCCTCTCTCATATACTTTGCCTATATTAAATAGTTCCCCTTTAAATCCCTAATGTGTACTTGCTGTCTTAGATTCTGTTTTTGTCATTAATTATTTTCCAGTAGACATTTATGTTTTGGAAATATTAACACATAAATATTCTCAAAATTATGGAGATGGATTTAGTCCTGTTCCAAGATATGATTAGTGCAAGAACACATAGAGTAGCTGATAATAACTCCCTAATTCTCAGAATGTTCTGGTGAAAACATAGTGTCAGTTCAAGCTCTCAAGAAACCTGATTTATGATAGCTATTTAGAGTCTCTGAAACACTATTTGGGAACAATCAGAAAAGAGTTTCTCCCTCTGTCCTTTGGTTACGGATTCCTGTGGGTTGCATGCTGGAAGGATATGAGTGTGATTTCCCCAGTCTCTGTGCCTTAGAGGACGTGAGACCTCCTTGACATTTCAGGATATTAATTATGAGTTTGAAGCCTTACTCTGATATATTTTGAGCCACAAAATTTTTATGACTACATCAGTGGACAAAGGAGTTTTTTTTTTTTTTTTTTTTTATCCCCTCCAGGCAAAGGAATATTGATTCATAAATACTGGTACATTGATTGTACATACTACTTTTATGCAAAACAAGCCAGTATTCAAATATCGGAAAAACTTTAATGCAACCCACGGAGTCACAGCTTATGTGATTTGGATAATATCACCAAAATGTTTTCATTGTATTTCTAAATGACAGCATGTATTTATCCAGTATATGGTTCCTTTAAGCTAAAGGATAAGTCCTGTATCATACGGTTTGAACAAATGTTTCAAGGACATCAAGCAGAGAAAAAACCTAACTTAACTTCTGAGGAGGTAGAACACCTACCAGAAATTTAAACAAATTGGATAATATTTTGTTATCAGGTTAATAATCACCTGGAATATTTCTACCAAGTGCACCTGCTTCAGATTGAATGGAAGATAAGAATTTGTATTTGTGCTAATTAACTGTGCTCTGTGGTAATCCAATGAGTTATTAATCCTAAACTTCATATGCAACAGAATTTCCAAGATGTTACCTGTTTAAGACCAGAATTACATCTTTACCTATGACCTTGATAAAATGTTCCTATTTAAGATTTCACTACACTATTAGTGTACACTACACCAAGGATTTAAACACAGCCTTTTCATGTTCACTATACTTCCTTCTCCTGCATATTTATGTCTATCTGTTCTATCAGCAGGAATAATATTTGCAGAGACTTAAGTGCAAATAGGGCATGTAAAACAGTCTGAGCCTTACTTTAATTCATAATTAATTCAGTTTCTAATCTGCACAACTATCTAAGAAACCTAATTGGAAAAATCTTTGCAGGTTTAATTTTCTTTCTTTTTCTTTTCTTTTCTTTTCTCTTTCTTTCTTTCTTTCTTTCTTTCTTTCTTTCTTTCTTTCTTTCTTTCTTTCTTTCTTTCTTTCTTTCTTTCTTTCTTTCTTTCTTTCTTTCTTTCTTTCTTTCTTTCTTTCTTTCTTTCTTCCTTCCTTCCTTCCTTCCTTCCTTCCTTCCTTCCTTCCTTCCTTCCTTCCTTCCTTCCTTCCTTCCTTCCTTCCTTCCTTCCTTCCTTCCTTCCTTCCTTCCCTCCTTCCTTCCCTCCTTCCTTCCTTCCCTCCTTCCTTCCTTCCTTCCTTCCTTCCTTCCTTCCTTCCTTCCTTCCTTCCTTCCTTCCTTCCTTCCTTCCTTCCTTCCTTCCTTCCTTCCTTCCTTCCTTCCTTCCTTCCTTCCTTCCTTCCTTCCTTCCTTCCTTCCTTCCTTCCTTCCTTCCTTCCTTCCTTCCTTCCTTCCTTCCTTCCTCCCTCCCTCCCTCCCTTTCCTTCCTTCCTTCCTTCCTTCCTTCCTTCCTTCCTTCCTTCCTTCCTTCCTTCCTTCCTTCCTTCCTTCCTTCCTTCCTTCCTTCCTTCCTTCCTTCCTTCCTTCCTTCCTTCCTTCCTTCCTTCCTTCCTTCCTTCCTTCCCTCCCTCCCTTCCTTCCTTCCTTCCTTCCCTCCCTCCCTCCCTCCCTTCTTCCTCCCTCCCTCCCTCCCTCCCTTCCTTCCCTCCCTCCCTCCCTACCTCCCTCCCTCCCTCCCTCCCTCCCTTCCTCCCTCCCTCCTTTCCTTCCTTCCTTCCTTCCTTCCTTCCTTCCTTCCTTCCTTCCTTCCTTCCTTCCTTCCTTCCTTCCTTCCTTCCTTCCTTCCTTCCTTCCTTCCTTCCTTCCTTCCTTCCTTCCTTCCTTCCCTCCTTCCCTCCTTCCTTCCTTCCTTCCTTCCTTCCTTCCTTCCTTCCTTCCTTCCTTCCTTCCTTCCTTCCTTCCTTCCTTCCTTCCTTCCTTCCTTCCTTCCTTCCTTCCTTCCTTCCTTCCTTCCTTCCTTCCTTCCTCCCTCCCTCCCTCCCTCCCTCCCTCCCTTTCCTTCCTTCCTTCCTTCCTTCCTTCCTTCCTTCCTTCCTTCCTTCCTTCCTTCCTTCCTTCCTTCCTTCCTTCCTTCCTTCCTTCCTTCCTTCCTTCCTTCCTTCCTTCCTTCCTTCCTTCCTTCCTTCCTTCCTTCCTTCCTTCCTTCCTTCCTTCCTTCCTTCCTTCCTTCCTTCCTTCCTTCCTTCCTTCCTTCCTTCCTTCCTTCCTTCCTTCCTTCCTTCCTTCCTTCCTTCCTTCCTTCCTTCCTTCCTTCCTTCCTTCCTTCCTTCCTTCCTTCCTTCCTTCCTTCCTTCCTTCCTTCCTTCCTTCCTTCCTTCCTTCCTTCCTTCCTTCCTTCCTCTCTTTATTTCTTTCTTGGCTTTTTCCCAAAGTGCCTAATTGGGCAACCAACCCAATGCTCACAGGAGCATATGCATGTAGTTAGGCTGACCGGGTGGGCTCATCTTGTCCACACTTGTTGAAAACTATCTGAACATGCATGTAGTACAATTCAACACACAAAAGTGAAATTTAACTTGTGAAGAACTACGAAGGTGAGAATATTTTTTCTTTAAATTTTGTCCTTGCAAAGACAAGCAAAACTTGAAGGGTATAAGCATCGGTCAGATAAGAGTCAACATCTCTGTAAGATATTCAGGCTTGTTGAGAGATTTGTATTTTTGTTTTCTATCTGTGTTTTACAGACAGCTAAGTCAGGCCCAAACATTTGATATTTAAGTAAGTAAGTCCTTCTCATTGTGTCCACTGCCTTCTGTTACTCTCACTTTATAAAACATTCTCAATATTTAGAAGCAGTTAACAAGCCTACTTCTGACCTTATATATCATGGTGCTCCAAAGTTCTATTAAATATTTAACAAGCCTTATAAATATTATGTGCAGGTGGATTATGGTGAAAATCCTTTAAAATGCAGTGTACTTTGTATTGTAAAATGTTGAACGTCATTCATTCCCGATCAGTTGTAGTAACTAGGATCACCAGGAAAGTGTAAAAGGTTTGAGTGTGTCTCTTCTCACCTAATTCTTAGATTCTGATAAAAGACAAAAGAATACAGGAATCCTCAGGCATAGGCTGATTTGGGATCCATTTCTATTTATTCAGCTTTTCAAATCCTTTCCAGAGGACACACAGCAGTCTTTATGGCAAGCTTTAATTTTGACTGAGGGGAAAAAATCCTCACTACTAAAACAAATACGCATATTTTTGATGTACAGAGGCCCTCCTTCCAAATGAGAAGAGCCATAGCATATAGCTCTTGCATCATCATTTTTCTTTTTTTTTTGTTTTTAATTACCTTCATTAATAAAGGAAAATAGTGAAACACAAGGAACTGGTGTTAACAGCAATCTATGATATTAATTTTGACAAATCCTTCTAGCTGCTTGTTTTTATTCTGTTGAGTGCTTATCTGTATCTATAAGCAATCCTTCCTTTTAGTTTACAGCAAATGCTAATTATTTGCAGCAAACTTACACTGTACCATTGTAGTGTATTTCTAAAATTTATGTTGTTGTGTAAAATTTATGATGTCCTTTGTTTACAGCAACAGCACAGTTACTCTGATATGGGTGAAGAACAGAGTGAGTGAACAGAAAGTAGCATTAGATACTCCAGGGCTCCAGACAGGCTGAAGCATGGTCCCCTCCCTGCTCCCACCCATACATTAAATGGCCTGTACTGCTAATTAACTTAGTCTACTGGGGCTTTTTCTTCTGGCCTCTGGACTCTCAAGCAATTGCCCTGCTGATTCATCCATAAAACCCTCTATAATATATGCTCGTGACATGCATTACATCAACCTGGTAGAGCTATGAATAATCTTCATTATTATGAACCTGACTTCATGTGTGTTGGCAAGAGTGTGATTTAATATGAACATTTCATGCAACCCTCCCCCGTAAAAAAAAAAAAAAAAAAAAAAAAACAAAAAAAAAAAACCTCTCCTGACTATTATAAATCTTTAGTGCAAAAAAAATCCTTTTAAGGTTAAGCAGCCATGTTTTACTTCTTAAAGGACTTCTGCTGTTGGCCTTGTACTTCAGGTGTGAGTGAGATTTGAGTAAAGTGTGTGTCTTCTTCATGAGCAGGGTTTCTGTGAGAGTACAGGCAAAATGGATTATCTGCAGCTCCTCTCATATACTACACAGAAGTGAGGTACCTCCATAAAAAGTACCCCTGTGTGAAGCAAGCACCCCAAAATTAAAATATTATTATGTAGCATGCAGACACTATATTTTAGTCTTGTCATTCAAATTCTTCTAACACAAAAACCGTATATGGCAATTCTTTAGCTTCTTGTTAGCTTCTCACACACAGACAAGCAGTTTTTGAGTTCTTTCAGTTGAAGTTGGAGTAGAATAAAAGAACTAATTAGTATGTACGATGACAAGCATTAATTAAGAGCAAAGTACTTATACTATGAATGCAAATATCTCTGTATCTAATAGAAAGATTTTTAGATTGTCCCAAATTGCTCGAGAAACATAATTACCACATAAGTTAATTGAACTAAGTAATTGTTGCTTATAAATAAGATATTAGAATTGAGGCTAGTCATTCTTCAATTAGAATGATATGTGATTAAGGTAGCAAACAAAATTTCAGAAAGGACTTTTCTTTCAGGGAATAATCTTAAGGAATTCGCTTCCATTTTTAATTGTATTACATAATCTTTTTTTTCTGTATTGCCCTATAACAAACATGACTATCTCTTGCTGAGAGGCTAAGATCAGAGTTGCTTACAGCACTTAAGACATGGGTACACTAACGTATGTAATAGCAACAAAAAGGTGCCTTCTCTCCTCAGTGTTCTTCTGGGTAAGGCCCAGCATTTTCCTGGTTCTTAACTACTCCACACATTAAGCTGATGACTTCAGAGACCTGGCACCACTGACAATGTGATCTCATTAATGAGCTGCAACTGTTTGATCCGAGTTGCTTCTCACCACGGCCTTGCACTGCTTCTTGCCTACAAGATGCATGAGATCCTTCCATAGTTTCTGTCATGGATGCAGCATTTGTACCCTCTACAGCTTAGTATTATCTGCAAATTTGGAGATTGCACAGGTCTTCTCCTCTCCAGGTCATTTAAGAAGATACTAAATAATGCTTTCCTAGCAGCTGCTGCTCCTTTTGCCAGGAGGGGAAAAAAAAACTCCTGCATGTGAGTCTTTAGATCTTGAGTGTAGCACCAGAGTACTGCATTTCCCCTTTTTTCCCCTCCTTCCCATTTAACAAGCCCACCGTTGCTAAAAAGACCTTTCTTCCAGTCCCAAGTAACTGAGTTTATTTAACTTAGTTTAATTCAGTTAATTTAGTAATTTAATTCAGTTTAATTCAGTTAATTCAGTGACTGAGTTTATTATAATCTTTCACATATAACCTTGTGAAAGGATATTTGAAAATCCTGATCTGACTTTATCTACATGGTTACCAGCCCGCTTCTGCAATTCCAGTAGGTTAATGAAGCAGGATGCTTTATTACAAAATGTGATGTGGGTACTTTCTCAACAAGACTGTGCTCATCTGTGTTTTCAGTGATCTCTTTCTTGCCTTTTTTTTTTTTTTTTTTGTCTTCTTATTTAAAGACAGACTACCATCTTCCCAGGAATGGAAGTAGTTGAGCTCCCTGGTCTGCAGTTCCCAGTGTTTCTTCTGGAGATGTTTCTGTAAATGGGAGTTAGAATGGCAGTCTGCCACTATATATATGCCACTATAGTGGCACGGGGGCTGTTTATAATGATAGGTTATATACGTTATACACAGAGGCCAGTGCCTCTGTAATTTCACATTTGGGTGTTGAAGGAACTATCAAAATTCATCTTAAAGAAGTAGAAAAGCTATCATTTCCTTCTCAATATATAATGTAAAACCACTTAATCCTTTTGGTGGTATGGTGATTTGGTACAGAGAGGGAAGGAGTTGTATTTCAAACTTTTGACAGATTGTTTAGTTTGGTCATGTATTTGATCAGTTTGACTTAAGACCAAAACTCCAAAAAACACACAAGAAAACCTCAAATCACATTTTTAAATTTTTGGCTGAGTATAAGGACTTAGAAGGTTTTCAAAGAACTACTTGAAATCGGTTATAAGTAAAAACATTCACAAATAAGTGAAATTGCAAGCTTTGTAGTATGATTTTTATTTATTTTTTCATGTAATAGTTGGTAGGCTATGAAAATTCATAGAGTATCTGCAGATTCTGGATACTTTACATCAAAGTGACATGTTAAATTTGCAAGTGAAGTAAGTGTTTCTCTTTTTGGGACAAGAGTGCTCAAGAAGCCTGTTGAAGAAGCTAAGAATCTTGACAGTCACTTGTCTTGTTTCCTGCTAAAGAGTTCTTCTTTGGATAAATCATGGCATTTGAGTTTATTGTACAAATCTGTCTAAGAAGAAGGTATATCTCCTACACACTTGTGCAGGATATTCACAAGGTCTAGATTCACAAATCTTAAATCTTAGTTTTACGATCATAACCCTTTGAGGGTTATGCTGAAGTCATCCTTAGAGGGATATGACTGTAAGAAGGTATTTTCTTTTGCAATTCTCAAGAGTGATATTTTAATCTGCAGATCCTTTTCCACTCTGTTCTCTATGCTGACCTCTGATCTTGCGGCAAGGGCTCTGGAGACCTTCATGTCTGTAGCAATCATATTGGTTTCTGAAAATCTGGATTGTAGAAAGTTAAGAAAGGTTAAGATGCTGATGACTGAGAGAAAACTTTCCTCTGTGGACAGCTATCAAAGGCTGTAATGGGACTTCTGAAGCCTTTCTTCCTCTGTGTCATGGTCTAGGGCTTATCCTCTTAAACATACAATTGAACCCGGTCTGTGTCTCACACACCCATCGACCTGTTTCCTATTTGGGAAACAAGACCTTTGTGCTTTAGGCAATTGACTATGAACACACTTTGCATCTTTAAAATGATAGATTTCTGTATACCACAGGAGGTTTAGGTGCCAAGTAGGTTAGACTGGAAGCTGAGTATCAAAATGGCCACAATGAAGGTTAAAACGGCAAAAGAACTTTTTTGAAAGGTTGTGATGAGGCTGAAGAATCCTGTCTCCAATGTGTTATCTCACATCTATCCCCACTATTAGCATGAGAATAATTCCTCTCTCATGTGGGTTTTCTAAGACTCGTTTTGATCCTTATGTAAATATAATAATACATGCATAAAATTTTCCACTTTTTACTTTGAAGTAGTATATAAATTCCTAATTCTGTATGACCTTGCAGTTGCCTAGGTACTTGTACACTGCACAATCATGCTCTAGGGTGATCCTCAAAATGATTAGCTCATCTGCTACAGTTTCCTCACTGGAGCTAGTGCCTCCCACCAGGATAGTCTAGTCAGGATACTTGCGGGCCACCAACAGAATAGCGAGTTGCCAAAGTAAATGTTTTCCAGCAAGATTTCACACTCAGGCCTAATGAAATAGACATTTTTTTAACTGTTGCTTTAGAGCTTAGTTTCTCTTCAAGGTTTGTAATGAAAATATTTCATGACCTGTTGACATATTCATATGGTGATTTTCAAAAGAGAGATTTCATTTACAAAATGGTCTTGGCAACAAGATGGAATATCTGGGATGTTGAACATGGCTGTTGACAGGCGAAATTAGGACTGAATCATAACTGACATTAGTTTTGCAGCTGAGCCATTTTTAGAGCTGACCAATAAGGCTGGCTCTGGTGTTTCTGAGAGTGCAAAAGTGAGAAGGGTAGTCAGTGAGTACTTACAGGTGGTACTGGTTGTGGAGACAGAATGAACTGCATGAATGGCAGGTTCTGATAAAATCATCTACCTCACATAATTTCTCTGGCTGACCGTACACACTACAAAAATGGCAAAGAAAGAGTTCTTGACATTTAAGAATAACTTGTGGTGAGAAAACTTCTTTCTTTTATTGGCAATTAAATCAGTAAATAAAATGAATTACTTAATTTGCCTTCTTCTCCTTTCTCCTTTGTATCCTGCATGTATTTGCTTATAACAATATATCAGTTTTAATTTTTGGCTTATTTTACAGATTTCCATGTGCATCAAAAACTGGCTATTAATTCTCTTGTTTTTTAAATCTTGCAGATGATACAATAGTTTCTCAAATTTCCTCATGAAATGAGCCCAATAATATACATACCAATAATATACATAAAAGGGTAAAAGAGAAAACTGTTCATGTGTGTGCTAGACTGATGGGTCAGTGGGAGGAGAGCATGCTGTTTTACTGCTCTTAACTTTCAAAACATTTTTTTTTCTATATCTAAACTAGATGTTTATCTTGGTCTGTTTGACATATAATTATCTTTCACTATGAAATATTTAATCCTACTGAGATTTTTTTTTTGAAGACTGGATAAATAGATGGCAAAGGTGTTGCACAGAATAGGAATGGAAATTAAACTGGGATAACTGCTGTAGCTACCAGATCTAATATTGTCCATTTAATAAATGAAATAAATTACAAACAATGAGGCTAGAAATATTTTGACAAATGTTGTTCAATCTCCTTACTTACTCAGTAAATTTGCAAACATATTTTGATATTATCACAGCTCACAAATTTAAAATTGCTGATTTGTCACTAAATATTCGGGGGAGGAACTTCCCCAAAATATGTAGGTTTCAGGAAAATGTGCACATGCTCACTGACCTCCATCCCTTCATCTGATCTATATTAAAGCCAGTCAGATCTGGTAGGAAAATGGCCTTTCATTTCATAAGAACTTGATTAATGCTAATACGTAACATGCCACATTTTCACAGAAAATCTATCAAACTACTCTGAATGTAAATTGAAACATTTTGATATTTCTTTTCTTTACAAAAGCAAAAATTCAAAGAGAAAGACTGCACTCTTCTGAAGAACCGTCAGTCTGGATCAGTCTAGAGAACTGTCTTCTAATGTTTTTTCTTAAATCTTTGATTTTTTGAAAGCAGAATTTTTCAGTATAAGACTATTTTAAAATCTTATTCATTATTAAATCTAATTAGTACACATCAGTGACACTGGGAGACATTATAATATGTCTTACTGTGCTTTCAAAACCTGAAGTTCTTCTGATGATATTCTGATCATTCAGTATCAATCTTTGTCTTTTAACATTCATATGTACTTTTGCAAAATAATTTATAGAGTGATGGTACTTGTGGCCTTTCTTTGCTGTTTTAGGCCACATAAAACCAAGGATAGAGATGGTTTGTTTAGCAAAGATTTTACTGTACCTTTTAGATCTCCTAAACAATGAGATATTAAAAACAGCGAAGCATCATGCTAATGAAAGTTGTAACACAGCAGCTAATCACTCTCCCTTCCCCCATCCCATGGTCTGATTCTTCCTACATTTCTTACATTCTCGTCTCTATAGACAGAGGAAAATATATTTTAGTTAAAGCAATTTCAGTATTTTTTAAACTGTCTACTTTGCAGCAATGTTACATTACTTGTAAGAGAAATGATCCTTAGTAAGTTCTAAAATCAATTTGTATTGATAGAATCAGTAGTATCGTGAGGCACTTTATTTTACTTTATTTTTTAAATTTCAGTTGTCTTATGAAAAGGAAGATATCCAATGATTGACCAAAAAAGGTTTGGGATTGTTGGAAACTGCTGAACAGGTTTCGTTCTATTATAAACAAAAATAGTTTTTTATTTTTTAATTTTTATTTTGACCTGGAGTTCTGGTTATTCATGAAGAGCTTATGCGATATAGTTTTTGCATTATTTCAGTGGTATTTTGAACTGATGTCAAGGTGATGAAATATATACTAAGGCTTACTTGGCTGAGTACTGAAGTGCTGGAAACCATCCAGACATTTTCCTGCAGGCAGTCTCTTGAAGTCAAAACAAGAAGATGTTGTATCACCAAAATACGTATCACCAAAATATCAATATAGAATGAACTTATAGCAAGTGCTTTTTCCCGTTTTAGTGATTCAAAGTATTTTCAAGTTAATTTTTTTTTAAAGCATATTATTGAATGATTGCATAAAGTCAATTATCACTACATGAGATAGCCATGAAATTTAGTGCAATATGTAATACAATTTGTTGGGTTCAATCCACTTCATGGCAAACAGGTGTGTCTATTGCAGAAGCAACATCCCTACATCTAATACTAATTGAAATCCATGCTGCTGGGTGTTTTAGAACAAAAGCCAAGGATTAAGCTGGCATGAAGCCTAAGCTAACTCTTTCTTCTGTAATAGCTACATGCAACAAATCTGTACCAGTTAAGTGAACAAGCTGAAGAATTATTCTCTATAACAACTCTCTAAAGTATTATGTTTGTGAGCATATAGAAAAGCAAACAAGCAGCATAAGTAAATAAGGTTAGGACTCAAATGCAATGCAAGCTCAAGCGTACTTGTAAAAATATAACTTCTTGTTTTGGAAAATATTTTTTATTTTACAAATGGAAAATGAATTTTGTTTTATTAGTAGACTATAAAGCTTTTATGTTGTCCTAAAGCTGATTAATTAAAGGTTTTTAAGGCATATCTTTAGTCGATAGTAAAATGATTTTCATTATCTAAAATGCAGAATAGAGAAATTAGCACATGAGGTGATTTTGCCTACTCCTTTCCCCAATCAAGGAAAAAAGATAAGCATCAGTTGCTTCAAAAAAAAAGTAAGGAAGAAACAGGAACTAATGAAAAAACAATTAGATGACAGTAATGAGATATGCGACAGTTTTGAAGTAAATGTGCATAGATTTTCTCCTGAATTCTCCTAAAAACTTTTTAAACCTAAAAAACACAAGGAAAGAATAATACTAATAAATACAGGTTTTAAAGTAACGAAAAGTCAAGGAGAACTCAGTATGAAAGACTGTAGTAAGAGTAGAAATTAAAAAAAAAAAAAAAAAGTTAATAAAAACAGTTCCTTCCTCCTTTTAGTCTTTATAGGTAGTCATTTTCCTCCAAGAAACTCAGCAGTAGCAAACTCTTTACAGGTCTCTGTGGTTCCAAGGAAGTGCTACTTTCAGTCACTTCAGAGATACCCTGCAGTGCTTTGTCTCTTTGTGCCTTTTGGGCACACTTAGCTGCTTACAAGTGAAGGAGAAATCACTTTCTCTTCCTTTTGCCATGTCTATCTATCTTACCTACTCTTTTTAAATGACTCAGGCCTAGAACAAACTTCCTATGGACAGAGGTAAGGCTGGGGTGTGCAGTGCCTTCTTTGCCTCAGTCTTCACTAGCTCCAACTCCCAGGTTTTTATGCTTAAGGATATGGTACAAAGAGAAGAATCATGCCGGTCGTCACTTACATAGAATCATAGAATCAATATGGTTGGAAAAGACCTTTGGGTCATCAAGTCCAACTGCAAACCCATCACCACCATTCCTACAAAATTAGGTGCCTCATCTACTTGACCTTCATTTCAACATGTACTTGACCCATGAAATACATGGGACCTGAGAGTTTCTGAGAGTTTTGGAGGTCAATCTCATTAAAAGGCCATCTTTTCAAATAATCTTTGAAGGGGAGATGGTGACCAAACAAGAGTCTTAATGACTTAAAAGACAAATGTTGTAGCCATTCTCACACAAAGGTCGAAAAGATGATCTGAGAAACTACAAGCTGATTAAATTTACATTGATCCCTAGGAAAATCATTCAACAAATCCTCTTAAAGCACATTTCTGGGGATATGAAGAAGATGGTGAGTGGGAATAGACAGCATTGCTTGACCAAGGGTAAGTCACGGCTGAGTTATTTGATAGCTTTATGTAAAAGATAAAATGGCTGGATTTGGGACTGAGAGTGGAGAGCAGTGGGTATCATTTATGTTGACTTTAGCAAAGCTTTTGATGTTATACCATATAATATTCTTCTACCCAATTTAGGACAACAGAGTCTGTATGAGTTTACAACCAGATGAGTAAAAAAAAAAAAAAAAAAAAAAAAGGTTGGATGTTTGGGCTCATACTCTACCTAGAGGTTGTAACAAGTTAAGTCCCACAGGATCTGTCCCTGAAGCCATGTTTTTTGACATGTGTCTCAGTGGCCTGAAGAAGGGCACTGAGGGCATGCTGCTCAAGTTGGCCATCAATCCTCGATCTTTAGAAGACAGTGTGCACTCATATTTCTGATTAATTTTGAAATGTGGGTAAGTGAAAAACAGAAAATACCAACACTTGTGAGCTCTCAATGCCATAACATCCTTTTCTTAATTGCCTCTTTATTTAAGAATATAGGATCAAGTATCAAAATGAAAACAAATGTTGATTTATAAAGCACATTATATTAGCACATTATATTATATCTTGGCTTCATTCAGTTTATGAACTTGTGAACTACAGCCATTGTAAAAGGAAATTGAGGAAAGCAAGAGCTAACTGTTAGCTTTGTCCTGTTTAATTTTTTTGTTTGTTTGTTTTGTTTTGTTTTTCTTATCTCCTTTTGTCAGACCAGTTTAAAACGGTGAAGTGATTTTGTCAATGCCTCACTGATATGCTGACATGCCATTCCTTCGGGACCTTCTTGCCCGCCACAGAGTAGTGGTTTAAAGTGTACTTAATATTTATTAATACTAGCAATGTTTGGGTTAAGCTGATTTCAAATGGAATACTTATTGTTTCTGGTACTTTGAGAAATTTTATAAACTTGGAAAACCTTGGAACTTTATTTCGGTGTCATAAAGATGCCATTTAATATTCTTGTTGAGGCCGAAGGAAAGAATAAGAGAGGTTATCAAACCAGCTAGACGCTATGACTGAGAACAGCGACGATGCAAAATGATTAAGACACTCTCTCTGGAGATGTGTGTTGGAAATCTAGGACACTATGTTAAATATATTTCTATTTTTGCTTAAGAATGTTTTAGGAATAAACAGACTCTTGTGCTAGCAACTTTCCAAGGACACTTGTCTAACTTTAACCTACCTTGCTTTAACATTCCGTTAACACAGCACATGGCAGTTGGACAGGATCCCAATGTTAGGAACACCCCTAAATGATATACTCCTCATTACTCATGATCTACATGGTATGTATAGAAAGGCAAAGCAGCCAAATCTCAATCTGTGATTGCCTTTAATGGGGGTAAAGGGGGATACTCTGGAACCGTAGGGAGTTCAAAACAGAGACAAACATAGAAACGGCATGATCAAGAGCTGTTTCAATCATATAATGGATTATTTGATCCAACTATACTCAACACTTCTGAATAGATGGGACTTCTGAAAACAGTGTATTCCAAAGTGTAATAGTGTCAGGTTCTAATGAGTTGGAATACTTTCAGTTAAATTATTCTCATTCTTTTCTCTCATTCTTTTATTATTTGAATAAAGGAAAGAATTGTAGAGTAAGTTGTCACAGGCAGCCTTCTAACTATAGAACATGCTACGCTAATAGGGAGAACTGTGAAAGTTGGCACTATTGTATTTCAGGAATTAAGCCTGCATCTTTATGAATGGTGATAATAATAGTCTTGCAAAGTGGGAAGGAATAAATAGACTTTGTCTGCTGCCTAGCTACTGTTTTCAGAAAACAAAATGTCTTCCAAAATCTTGAACTCATTCTGTTCGTATGTTTGTGGTAGCGCTTGTACCACACTTGCAGGTGACCTTTTTTAAAGCTTTTTTTTTTTTTTTTTTTTTTTTTTTTAAGCACTGTATTCTCTGGTAATGAATGGCTTCAAATTTTAAGATGAGATTATTACAAGCAATATAATTACAAACATTATCATTAAATGCTATCTGCATTTTTTTAAAAAAATGTAACTCATTCATAAATTGCTAAGCTGTTACCAGAGATTTACTCTTAATATCTGATACAGTCACAGGGAATTTGTGAAATAATAAATTGCATAGTGAAATAGCGTATTCCTGTACTGTCTATTAATTAACTATACCTTTAATTTAAAAGGGGAGATTCCAAACACAGATTAGAACTGTGTTAGAGCTCTCCTTGCAGGAGAATACCTATCCCATTTCTACTGTTCCCTAAGTATCTCCTAGGGGCCACTCTTCTAGATTAGTGTTGGATGAAATAAACTTGTGTCTGCCCTAGTGGGACTGAACTGGTCCCATATTCCTATCTATGTACAACTATAAAGGAGAACATTTGGGGCTTCCTAAGTGTCACGGTTGAAATTGGCTTGACTCAGGGAATTTGAATTAATTAATATTAATTAATTAATAAATACCATGTGACCAATGAAAATTCCTCCAGAAATTTCTCAGGATTGTGGGTAACACAGAGTGCCCTTTATGGTTGTTTTTAGCACAGGAAACACCTAAGTCTAGAGTTGATTACTAAGCTGAGGTACATGACAAAAGTATCATCAATCTCTCAAGTAATTTCATCATCAAGGAGCTATATGAAGACATGAACTTTGGTACTGGACTTTTTTCTCATGCTCAGCATTAAATAGTGTTAGAATAAACATTTATTCTGTATTTTATAATTATCACTCCCTTGCATTGTAAATACTGGTTTTAGAAGAGGGGATGGCTTCATTTTGCACTGTTTCTGATTCCTAGGGTGATTTTGTGGTGATAGAAATTCTCAGCCCTGACTGGAGACATAGCATTGGGTATCTTCATCTGCCGTAAGAGAGGGATGTGGAAGGCAAAGGAGGTTACAGGAAAGAAATTAGAAAAGAACAGCATGTATCCATAGAAAATAGAGAATGACAGCTTGGTATGTTTTTCAAAAGTGATTCTGCTGTGAAATCTAGGATATTGTCTCCTCTGTGGGATGATCTGAAGAGGCCCAAGAATCAAAGCACATCCATACGTACTGCTGGTGGCAGATGTCCTGGTTACACAACTGCCAGATGATACTGCCTGGGCTCAGCTGAAGTTGTAATGTACTTTCCTCATTTGGCTTGCAACAGAGAATTCTAAATAACCAAAGAAAAATATTATTCTGGGAAAAAAAAAAGGCAAAGGTTTGACTGAATTTAAACAACTAAAAAAAAGGTTTTTGCATCGCTATTAGAAGTGGCCAGGCATTCAAATAAAGTCTCTCTAAACTTCAAGCAAATAATGTCTACGCAAATGTTTGTCATATTTGTGCAATTTGAATAACTGAGTGCTTAAATCTGTATAAATAGGAATTTTTGCCTGTAAGTCATGAGCCTGGCTTGAGTGGGGGGAGGGATTGGGGTTGGAAGGGGAAACATTAGGCTAAAGGTCCTGAGTGCTTTGGAGTTTGCTACAGCTGTGTTTTGAAAAGATGCTGGGAGTTCCCAAACAAAGAGGTTGATTTTTATTGTTTGCTAATACCTCTGTTGCCAGACAAGCGGGCAGGGCTGCTGTCCCAAGCTGTCCATCATCTTTGCAAAATGTGGGAAATAGAGACTTCTGGGGAGTGAAAAATGAAATTTCCTAACTTAACCAAGGTCTCATTGTTCACACTGTCAAAAGTGTATGGCACAGCTGTGAAATTCCCATGCCAGGCTTCATGAGCTAGTGGGAAAGCTTACAAAGCCAAGCAGCCATTTCCATCCATGGCATTGTTAGCAGGAAGAAGCAGATGATAAAATGATTTTATTTAAAAGCTGAGGAAAAAATAGTCCTGTAATTTATTACCTAAGCCACCAGATGTACTGTACCGTACTGTACTACATCACTGGGACAGCATTCCCTGATGTCATAAAGATATAAAACCTGTGTGGGTGTGTGTGGGAGAAATGAATAGGGGAATTGAGGGCAAGTCAAACAGATGGAGATTTGTTGTTGTCTTTTTGTTTGTTTTGTTTTGTTCCATTTCTTATTGCAAAGTGTAAAGCTCCAATATGCCCCATAATCAAAAAGCTCTTAAAAATAACAGAAGGGCTGTCTTCCTGCCACAGAACAAGTCTCCAGCCAGCTGTTCCTTGTGCTTGCAAGGACAGTTTAGATTTGTCATTCTTTCTCAGACAGTCCTTGCTGTCAGTGCTGGGAAGGTTAGTGACCTAGGGATTGGGTGTGGAGAGGGGAGAGGTTCGAGTTACTTTGGCAGCCTTCAGGCTATTAGCAGGAAACAGCCAGGAGGAAACGTGCCGTTTCTGCAACCCTGTTAAATACTCCTACAGAAATGAGAAGCACACAGCAGTTCTGGTAGTTCAAGTGACTGTGCTGGACACGTAGTAAGCAGCTTGTTCAGGTGTCTCCTCAAGGCCAGAAGGTGTTTACTGCCTCCCGGTCTTGTTTTGAGAAGACCTGGATAGCTCTTTGCAAAAGGCATCGAGCAAATGGTGGGAGTTGGGAGCAGAAATGGCCTGCAGAGCCTGCAGGAAGGGAGGAGGCATGATCTGGCACATACCCACTGCTTTGGAAAAACTATGGAAATTTTCCAAATACTATTTTTTTTTATGTAGAACTGTGAACTGTTTTATATTGTAATTCCACAGAATTCAAAAGCCCTGTGATAAACCGGACAAAAGTGAGTTAATTAAGGCAGAAATGATGTGTGAGATTCCATTTTTACAAAACAAACAGAAATATTTCATTTTTCTCTATACTTAGTGGGGTTTTCTTTTTTGTTGTTTTTTGTTTTTAGGAAAGTCTAAGACTTATATGATGATATTTCAGCCACCTCATGCAGTTATTCTAATTTATTGGGACACTTATCTTCAAGTCAGTTTGACACTACTTCTTGCTGAATTGTCATAGCCTTTTGGAAGTTTGAATTCATCAAGGTCTTATTTAGTTCTGTAAGTCAGAATTCCTTCATAGACTAAATCTGAATAAATGTCTGAAGTATAGCAGGCAACATAGGACTTGTAATTGTGCAGTGACCCAGTTATGATGGAAGAGTGGAGGCATGAGATCATTTTAAGACACAGGAGTCACTTTAAAATTCTTCATGTCAGTTAGCTTTTCAATTGGCAATGTCAAAATATATCAGAATTTTCCCTCCCCCTCACAGTACTTTGATATTTTAATTTTGTTCTTGATACAAGACGAAAGCAAATGTTGACATTCCAATTTTCCAGTCAGCCCTGAAAACATTAAAATCCCATATAAAGCCTGTGCATGCCTGATTGTAGGCATCTTCTGGTATCGCAGCTTTAAAAGTATTTTAATTTAACCTTACATTATGTTAAATTTAGACCATTTTCACAAGTGATATGTTCTTTGACTTTGCAGATGAAAATGAATAGGAGGTGGATTACAGCAGTAACTGATGAACTGACAATCAAAGAACAGTCTAAAGAAAGAGATTTAACAAAGTTCACAAAAAATAAATACAGAAAATAGATTTGTATACTTACAAACTATGCCTTTTTAATATAAACTATTTTTCTCTCCTAAAAATGATAATATATCATCATACATCCCATGTAGGTAGGGTAAATTACCCTACCACAATTTGGTGGGGTAAAAGGGGATTTCTTGCTTATGGTATTATCCTCTTGCTTCTTCAATGGAATAGTTATTGTCACATCAAGGAATGGCTGGGTAATGGCTATGAGCATATGATCCCTCTTTAGTAAAACTCTAACAAAAAAGAACATATGATGTTCCTATGGATCTATTTTTGAGGAAATTTATTCGAACTTTTGGCAAATGAATTTTGGTGTAACTCAGCTAGAAATTATAGTTTTATTGTGACTCTTTCAATATTTTTGGGATTGGCCTCTCTCTAAAATTCTTAGTTATTTCTTATTTCTGCATTCCATTTTATGAGCTATTGCCTGTAACTGAACTAAATGCTACCTCCTACTATTTTGTTTAGAAATTGGTCACGGCCATAAAAGCAGAATCCCTGTCAATCTATCTTACCAAAGCAACTGACTGCCAGCTCTGAAGAAATCAGTGTCTTGACTTCTTTAAGGAAATATCATCATGTCAAAAGCCAAGAGGCAATTCCTGGGAGAGGACTGTGATACATCATCATGTTTTTCTGTCAGCGTGCTTTTCAGCCACCAAATAGATGCCATCAATTTTCCCTTTACATGCTGAGTGGCGATGCTTGATTTGTCTCCCAAGGACCTGTGCTCGGAGTCCTCTAGCTTGTTGCAGTATATCAGCAGGCTTCCAGCTGCTAATGACTGGGAGTTTTGCATTTCTTTTTTTTTTTTTAATGATTTTTTGGAGTCTGAAAAGTGGGAAAAACTGCTGGAGAGTAGGATAACTATCTCTTCCTATTGGCAAACATAGATGAAGTGACAGGAGACTGAAAAAAGATATGGAAGAGAAGGGAGAGCAAGAAGCATGAGCATGAGTTAAGGTGCATTCGTATATGATGTAGATAGTCTGTCAAATCAGCAAAGAAAGATCCTGGATCTTCATTCTTCTTGTTTCCATAAGGCTGTTTTATATACATTGTTGTTGGCGGTTGTTGGTTCAAGGTTAATCAGAAGTTG
Source organism: Tinamus guttatus (assembly GCF_059628265.1). Taxonomy (NCBI): domain Eukaryota; kingdom Metazoa; phylum Chordata; class Aves; order Tinamiformes; family Tinamidae; genus Tinamus; species Tinamus guttatus. The sequence goes on from NW_028288984.1 coordinate 1,179,056, forward strand.
AATGTTGGGCATAATACATAGAAAACTACAGTAAAAAGTGCGTGGTAGGGAAGAAGCCAGTTGCCCCAAAATAAAAATATCTGAGAAGATAAGTGAATCTAGAAGTGAAAACAAAATGCTTTTTATAGCCTTTTTGTGGTTTATGGTTTATCAGCTTTTTGGGTCTAATTTAAAGCCCTAGACTGTTGGAGTTTTCCAGGAAAAGTAGCAAATTTAGTTATCTTTCTGAAGATTTACTCTGAAGTATAGAGTTTTGTATTGCTCTTTCTTTGTGGGATCAGAAGTTGTTGGAATTTTGATTCTGCAGTATGAACTTTGTGGGATAGGATACCTGTGTTTCATTTTCACTTTGTAGTACCAATGTCATTCCATTTCTGTTCCATTGATTCTCAAGATCATGTAACACTCTTCTGTACTGACCATGTGTCATCAGCACATTTTTGCTTTTTGTGCCAAGTCTATGTGTAAAATATCAAAAAATATTGCTTACGTGGCCTTTAGGAACTTTGTCTTCCCAGATTCCTGTCCCCTAATTAACTGAGGCGGCAGAATTGTTGGATGCCAGACATGTGATATGATATATACCAGTTCATTCACTATCTTCACATGGAGCTTATTTACTCTTTCCTCGCTTTCTTCCCTGCCCCCACAACTGGAATGCTGGAATTTGAACTGTATTTCCCTATCGGTTATAGCAGTTGCATTTACACACCTTCACTTCATATTAGTCATCGTGTGCTTCTACCCACCTCTTCAAGACAGGTAATCTGGCATAAAATTTAGATCAAGTCCTATCTTCATTTCTTTTTCTAGTCTGAAACTCCTTAACCTCAAGCTTGATTCCTCTTTCACCCTGTAGCATCCCTTATTTTACCTATCATAGTGTTTGAGCTAAATCAATATTTATAGGGAGCCATTTTTTTGTTTTGTTTTTGTTTAATTTCTACCACAGGACTTAACCCAATTTGATTTTAGTGGCTCCCATTTAATCTGTGCAGTTCTAATCCCTACTTTTCTTTGAAATTCAGTGTCTTTCTCAGTTTTGTAGGTTCACATATTTTTGTTGATATCCCTGTAGATACAATGCCTCATTATGTTAGCTGTGGATGCTTTTCCTGCTTGTTTGGGATTTATATGTGTTTAAGGGCTTTAGTAGATTTTCCTCAGGGAAATTTAAGCTTCTACACCATTTGAGATTTTGAACTCTAGTTTGGTTGACTTTACTTACTGGTTCCCTTATTTTTTTGCAGGCTGACATTTTTGCAATAAAAGGCTATGCTACCAGCTTATATATTATCTTTCCATTTAGACACACAGTAGCTTCATCCAAGTTTATTCAGGATGACTTCATTCCTTACCAAAACTACATCTAGAATACCTTCCTTTTTTGTTAGTTGGCTAAATGTTTCATTAAAAGTTCTCCTAACTATTGCATTTAGACATGGGCCCATCATTGTTCAATCTATTTTCGTTTCAAATATAGGTTCAGGATATTAGCTTTTCCTGGTGATACAAGACTTGCCAATAGTTTTCTCTCCAGTAATAATATTGAGATTTTTGTCTGTATCCAAATGAGTATGTAGTAGTATTGGCAGATTTATTCTACAATTCCATTTGAAACTTTTTTTAAAAAAAATCTCAAAATGGTTTTCAGCTACATATTTTTAAATGCATGAATCTTTACCCAACAGCTTTTTTTCCACTGTTCTTGAATAATTCTTTCCCCACAAAATCTCTGTTCAGAAAAGGGTTTGTTTTGGTTTTGTATATGTCACCATTATTTTGTTCATTTTATTGCCCAGGATCCTTTCATAGTTGAACAGAAATCTCTCCTATTTCTTATTGACTTCATCCATTTTCCAAGCAAAACTTGTCATTTTTTTTTCACTCTGTATTTTTTCATTTCTCTTTTCTTCTTTTCTCTCCAGCTTTTTTTTTTCCAGTCAATTATCTATTTTTCTATGGATTTTCAAAATCAGTTTCTATATCTTAATTTACTTGAATTTCTATGTACAGTGCTATAGAGTTATTGATTGATATTAAACAGACGTGTGTTCTTCCAAAGTTAAACACTATTCAGCCTCCCACCAGTCATGAGAAAGCTGGTATATTATGTACTTACTGTACATAGGTTCAAAATCCTTTTTCCATTTATGTCTTCTGGCAGCTAAAGAGTGTTTAAAGCACTAGTTCTTAATTTTCATAATATTTTTTTTTCTAATAATCAGCAGCATATACAATATGCAATAATACATCAGCAACAAGAGCAAGACTAGGGAAAATGTTAGTCCACAGCTGAATGGGGAGCGTGCCTTTGTGATGGAGGATGCAGAGAAGGCAGAGTTACTAAATGTCTTCTTTGCTGCTATCTTTACTGATAAGGCCAGTCCCCATGAACCAGAGACAAGAGAGATAACTGGAGCCTAGACATAAGAGAGATAATGGGAAGAGAGGAGGACTTTCCACTGGTCGAGGAGGATTGGGTTAGGGATTATTTAGGCAAACTGGACACCAACACATCTATGGGTCCAAATGGGATGCACCCAACAGTGCCAAGGGAAATGGCAGGGTTATTGTTCTGCTGCTCTCCATCATTCTCGAAAGGTCATGGAGAGCAGGGGATGTGCCAGAGGAGTGGAAGAAACCAACATCACTACAGTCTTTAAAGGGGCAAGAGGGAAGAGCCGGGAAACTACAGGCCAGTCAGCCTCACCTCGATCCCTGGAAAGGTCATGGAGGAACTCAACCTAGAGAACATCTCTAGGCATGTCAAGGAAAAGAAGGTGATCAGGAGTAGCCAGAATGGATTCATCACGGGAAACTTGTATCTGATGAACCTGATAGCCTTCTACGATGAAGTGACTTGCTGGATGAATGATGGAAGAGAAATGGAGGTTGTCTACCTGGACAAGGCTTTTGACAGAGTCTCCCATAACAAACTCACGGGGAAGCACTAGAAGTGTGGACTGCATGAGTACACAGTGAGGTGGATTGGGGACTGGCTGAATGGCCAGCATCTGGCTGGATCACAGAGCATGGTGATAAATGGGGCCAAGTCTAGTTGAAGGCCTGTGGCCAGTGGTATCCCTCAGGGGTCAGTACTGAGCCCAGTGCTGTTCAACTTGTTCATCAATGACTTGGATGAGGGGACAGAGCATACTCTTAGCAAGTTTGCAGATACTACCAAACTGGGAGGAGTGGCTGATACTTCAGAAGGCTGTGCTGCCTTCAGAGTCAGAGGGACTTAGGGAGGATGCCCTCTATGCCCACATAGAGGAACCTCCTGAAGTTCAACAAGGACAAGTGCAGGGTCCTGCACCTGGGGAGGAATAACCCTAGGCACCTGGACAGATTAGGGGTTGACCTTCTGGAAAGCGGCAACATGGAGAGGGATTTGGGAGTCCGAGTAGACAGCGAGTTAACCATGAGTCAGCAGTGTGCCCCTGTGGCCAAGAAGGCCAGTGGGATCGCGGCCTGCATTGGGAGGAGTGTTGCTAGCAGGTTGAGGGAGGTGATCCTGTCCCTCTCCTCAGCTCTGGTGAGGGCATGCCTGGAGTATTGGATGCGGTTCTGGGCTCCCCAGTATAAGAAGGACATAGAGCTTCTAAAGAGGGTCCAGCGTAGAGCGACAAAGATGATTAAGGGACTGGAGCATCTACTGTACAAGGAAAGACTAAGTGATCTGGGCCTGTTTAGTCTGGAGAAGAGAAGATTGAGAAGAGATCTGATCAACATGTTTAAGTACCTGAGGGTGAATGTAGGGAGGACGGGGCCAAACTCTTCTCGGTGGTGGCCAGTGACAGGACAAGGGGTAATGGGTACAAATTGAAACACAGGAAGTTCCACCTCCATATAAGGAAGAACTTCTTGACTGGGAGGGTGACAGAGCCCTGGAAGAGGCCGCCGAGAGAGGTTGTGGAGTCTCCCTCTCTGGAGATGTTCCAAAACCTGCCTGGATGTGACCCTGTGCCACATGCTCTAGGTGTCCCTGCTTGAGCAGGGGAGTTGTTTGAAGTGTGTGATATCTAGAGGCCCCTTCCAACCTTAACCATTCAGTGATTCTGTGATAATCAAAAGAATTCCACTACAAGCCTACTGAATATGCATTTCTATGAATGTGCATTTCTATGTATCTCTTCACTGGTTTTGATTTCTCACAAATCATCCCATTTTCTTTTCCTTTCTTTCTTTTCACATGTATTTGTGAAATACATTTCATATTTTTCTTTCCTCCAAAAGATTTCTTGTATTGCTTCTGATTGCAACTACATGCTCCCAGTAGGTTGTGATCCTTGTACAAAGTACTTCTTGTCCAGGTAGTCAAGTCTCCCAGACAGCAATGATCAGTTACTGTCTAGATGGGGACAGGAATTTGCATTGCAAGGGTCTTTGCCCTGGTATCATCAGGTAGTTCCATGAACTGCTGTTCTGTCCTGTTTTTATATCCATCTGGCTCATGATCTTAAATGACTATTCCAGCACATGCAGAGTCCATTGCTATTGACTATCTTAAAGAGTGTACAAAACATCTCCTGTCTTAAGTTTGTACAAGGCCTGTGCTGCATGGCTATGCGTCAGCAGGAACAGTTTCTGTTGGCTATTTACAAATGTCTCATTTAGGTACTGCTCAGTTCTGCAGAGGAATCATCTACAGCAATGTGTGGAAGGAAGGACAGGAGCTCTGCACCAAGGATGTTAATCAGGGCATTGATTCTATGCGGTTTGTGGTCTCTATGCACAGCAGAAGCCACCACGAGGAATCTTCAGGATAGACCAAAATTCCCATCTGAAACACTCTTGCATCAAATTGTCAAATGCGCTGTTTTGAAAATTGCTAGGAGTTCAGGGAATCATCTTGTTTAGTCATTTCACTGTATTGAATTTGTGCATTTTCTCATTTATTCAGGTGATTAGCTAGGAAGTTACTTGACCACAGAGGAAATTAATGACTTAAGTGTGCTAGCTGCATACACAGCCACAGCCCTGATGCCCAGCTATACATACAAGTTTTGTTCTACAGCTCTTTTGACACTACCCTTGTGTTGTGCAGGTTTCTGAAATCTCAGTTTCTGTGCAGCTTTCTCTATCATATCTTCAGATTCATCTGATAGTATTTCTTCTCAGCACTCATCTTTCAGGAAAGAGTTCAGACATAATTAGCTTCCAGCAGATGGCTATTTAAAGATACTGGTCTGCATCTAGAACCTTCCTTTCTTCTGATAACCTAGGAGCTGCCTTCTCTTCCTAGTAGCAAAGTTCAAAGCAGAAAAAAAGCAACACCTCAGTATTCTCTTTTGCAGACTCCTCGGCTTATACACAATTCTTCCTCTTGCTGCATTTGAGTGATCAGGATCTTATTTACAATTATGCTACATTGCTCCTCTACAATCTCTGCCTTAGGAAAGTGTAGAAGCTTATGTTTGCTATGAACTCCTTTCGTAAGTGTACTTGGCTATGATGTTTCCACTAGTATAAACTGCATCTTCAAAAAAGTCAGTTATCTTTATAAGTAAGTCGCATGTACTTAACATGTTTTTTTCAATGTGAAACAGAATTGTAAGAAGTTCATACTGAATGTCTTTTCTCAAAAATAATTCTGTCTAAATACCAAAATGTTCTAAATGCAACAGTGTTGCTGATCTAAGTTCAAATATTTTCTCTTTTAATGTTATTTTTATTTGTTTTTGCTTTACACATAAAGGTGAAATAATACAATCAAAGTGCTTCAGATTTTATGAGTATTGGTAAAATCAGATGGTCCCTATAAGATATTTGTACTGATTCCTGTATTTGTATTTTTCTCAATTAAATTGTTGTGGAGGAATTTCTCACCAGCCCCATATGCAGACTCAGTTCAGTCTTTTGTCTGTGACAGAGTAAAACTTCTCTGGACACAGAAGTTCTTGTTTGTACATTGAAACTATATTGCTTTTACACCATCAAAGAGCCTGACTTATCCTGTGATCTTATGAAACATGGAGTGGCAGACAGGAGTGTTCAACTGCAGGTTTCCTAGCCTTAGCTTTCCACCATCTTTTCCACTAATTTGTTATTTCTTATTTTCTTGTATTGCTGAAAAGCCAATATTTCCTCTTTTGCAACCTTGATTTTATGGTGTAATTTGATGTATCACAGCTCACAGAATGTATTTGTAGTTAGAGAATTTGAACAGGCCTTTCAATTTTCAAACTTTTTGTTTGACTTAGTACTTATATTCTTTAAGTTTTCACCTGCAGTTCTTAATACATTGGGATTACTTTGTTTAATGGCCCTTGTTTCATTGAAGCTGGATGTCAGCCATACCAGTGACCCATTATGGTTCCTCATAATCTCCTCCTTTCCTGTGTCTTACTTTGGGGAAGATAGAAGTAAGAGCTACAAGATGCTTTCATACACGTGGCTAATCTTCTCCAGAGTCAAGGCTGCACATTGCACAGCTGCAATTCCTTAGTGGAACCAGATGAACCATGACCTACTGCTGACGGCCACTTTGGGTTACATCATCCCATAGTCACCACCCACTGGTGCAGCCAGCCAGCCAGAGGGACGCGGCAAACAGTCGGCCTTTCATTGACACTTCATGAATTAATAGCTAGGGGCTGCTCAAGAGGAGCTCAATTGGCATCTCTTTCTCCTAAGAGACCCTGTGTTTGAGATCCCCATGGCAGAAATTCAGGGAAAAGAGAAGATGAATTATTACAAGTGTCTCACCGTTGCTTTGGAACTGCGTTGTCCTTTTGGCAACAGTGTTTTTTTGTTTGGGTTTTTTTCTTCTGTGCTCTTTGGTTAGTATATTACCTAAAAAGATAACGTTCTCCATGCAGAATTCTTGAGAGAAAGTGCTGAAATTGAATTCCCATTCTTCTCACATGACGTTCTTTTGGTTCTTATTAAATGATGACTGCATGCCTCTGTTTCTTATCATCTTCGTTTAATATTTTAGCTCTCAAAAGGAGTGACATGCAATGTGGTGAGCAAATGCTTCCTCTCCCTGTCTTGCTGACTTCTGATCTGCCCCTATAGTACAATCTAGCCCTGTACTGTGATGTCAGGCTACTGTCAGTTAGAATGTGCTTTTACTTTAAGATTAGAATTCAATTGGGGGTTCAAACAAAAATCATTCTACATTATGACTTGCTGTTAGATGATCAAAACAGAAGAAATGACTTGTTAATTCTCTGCAAATACAGTACTATCCAATATGATAAGACGAAAGCTGTAGAACAGTCAAAGCACTTTTGAATAGCCTTTCTCCTAAATCACAGTTAAATAACGACCTCTTATTACCAAAGCAAAGAATCTCTCCAGGGCAAAAGATTTTCAGTCATATTCAGTCTTTCAAAGGTTTTCAGTATCAATGAACTCACTAGATTTGAAAGGCACGGGATAGCTGTTAAGCAGCCAGGAGAGTTACATTGGTAGCCTGATCTTTGTTACTAGCCTATCGTTTTGCGTACATATGGATGATCTTTTATCTCACACAAATAGCATTAAGGATATGAATCCAAATGTTAAGATTTTCTGTTCCACAAATAAATCTGTTCCACAAATAGATTTGTATAGCTTTGTGGGGGAGAAAATAAAAAGCAGAAGCTTTGAAAATTTAAAGGACAAAATTTGGCATATTTTTACTTGAAAAAAAATGGCGGTGATTGTGCCTGTTATATCATAAAAAAACCCACGATTTACTATTTAGCTGTTTAGCAATCTGTTTTCCTTTGTTTTGGTGTAGCACACAAACATCTGTCCATCTATTTTAGTTGTGAAGATGACTGCCATATTGGATATTTACACTTTTATCCAGTAGTGACTTTGTTTATAACTTTATTTCCTTATTTAATTTTGTAGAATATATTTGCAAATTAAGTAAGGAAAGGAAAGCCTGGAATCAATATTAGTTTTTTTTTTTTCTCCCTAATAGAAATTCAAATATGTTTCAAGTCAAGATGTGAAGCTTGAAATATGTGGCTTTTATTAATGTTAACTTAAGTTTGTATTTGTTCAGGAATATTCATACCAGTTTTCTGTATGATATCAAATAGTTTTAGAGAGGAGTTAATTAAATATTTTTTTTTTTAAGAAAGCTAAAATAGTACTAAAGATGAAACTGATGTAACCTCTTTCTGTATTTTATCTGAGAATATAATTCCTCTGCAAGTTTGTCCTGGTTCAGTGAGCCCTGTCCAAGTTTATACATAGTCCAGATAGATAGATAGTCTTGTAATTTCTTAACTCTAGATTTGTTTTGACTAAATCTGTTAAAGATTTATCACATTCATGTATATTATCTTTATTATATATAATAGTACATATATAAAATCATGTAGTATAATAGTATATCTATGTAATAATACAGATATATGTAGACAATATTTCATATATAAATACTATCTCAGCTACCAGAATCTGTAAAATTTAGCTGGAAATTTCTTGAAAATTTATAGTGAGGCAGCATTTCCTTCTTCCTCTTGATCTTGAAAGGCTATAAGGACAGTCTGTCTGTCTTAGTGGGATTCTATCAACTTTTGTTCCTGAAAGAAATGAAACTGATGGGAAAAACAGGAAACAAAATACCCAGGCAACTTCAAAACTATTTATGGTTTGTACTTTAGAAATCTGAAATCTGAAATTTGTAAGTAAGTGAAGGGATGCATTTACTTTTCTGAAACAGTTTGCAAGCTCTGCAAAAGTTCATCAAACAGAAGACTCCTTATCACAGATAATAGAGAATAAATGATATGTATGCTACATTAGTATAGATAATACTGATTTAAATAAAACTTAAGTGATCCAGTTTCTTGAGAACAGAACACTGAGTCAGTAGTTGAGCAGTCTTTGAAACTTTTCTTGCTGTCACATGAACAAATAAAAAAACTCTTGACCCGGGTCATTGTCAGGCAAGAGAAAAGTAAGGAAATCTGTTTAATGGAACAGTGCAATTGGGAACTGAATTCTTATTGGAAAACACCTGTTTCTTCCATTGTTTTAATGATATGAATATACTCTAGTGGTCACATTTCCTATTTCGTAAAATTAAAGTTATAGGAAGAGAGACCTCTAATGTTCTAAATTGTGGAAGAGCATTCACAGGTGCCTAAGCATGTATAATATTTGAGATAAGTGATGATGTCTGTGGTTCATAATATTCTGTAAATTGCTTCTTTAGTTTAAATTAAAATATTTCAGAGAAACACATTTTAGGGATTAAATGGTACAGGTACCACTAATATTCATAGATTAGATAAGAGGCCAGGAGCACACCAAGACTTTTTAGACATCTGTCAATGCTTTTCTAAAGTTTGCCAAAATGTTTTCTAATTTTTTTATTCCTTTTCTTCAAAATGAACTATAAGAAAGAAACACTCTATAATAAGCTATAATTAAATGACTTTTGCTTGTGTCTGTGATAAAAAATTATCCTTCAAGGGGAAAAACATGGGCTGTACCAAGGCCATTGCAAGACCTTGGCTCTAGCAAAAAACTGATTTTTTGTTTGCCATTTTCTTTCAAATAATTATGTCATATAGCTGAGGTATATTTATTCACAGAATAAAAAGCCCTAGGATAGGTGTCACTTTTTTTTTTTTTCCTATTGTGGAATCAGTTTTCCCACATGTGAATATAGGTCTCAGAGGGGTATGTTAAACCATTTATTACAGTCCCCAACATTGTACACAGCCTCATTGCTTTACAAGCTGATTTTAAGTTCCATTTTTAAAAGCTAGGTTTTGTTGATAGTACTCCTAAGGCAGGGCTGTACCAGAATACATGACTCTCCTACTACACACGCACACACATGTGCGCGCACACACACACACACCACCGATATTAAGAAAGGTGTGTGCAAAATAGCTAAATGTGTCAAAAAGAGATTTTTTTTTCAATTCCTTATCATCATATAACAATTAGTTTCTGTTTTTAACACAACACATAGCTAAATGGGGCGGAGGAGCATGTCAAGAAATTGTACATCGTGTTGTACAAACCATGGACAATTTTGCAAAGAAAGAAAAATTCTGTGTATGGTATGTGGGAATGAAGTGGTGGAAGGTAATAATACATAGAAATACATAGAAAAGAAAAGAAATAGACATCTACAGGACAATTTCTTTTCCAAACCATGTCTGGATTTTCTGATTGGACAGATTATTTCCATATATTGAATAGAAAGCTTTAAATAACTTCCCATGACTGTTCTTTTATTTAAGCTTAAATTGATTAAGTTTCACTATCGGATTTACACTGCTTATAATTTACGATATGGAAGCACTTTTTATTCAAGCAATAGACTATATCTTATATGTATATATGTATATATGATTGTATATATATATACAATATATATACAAAATCTACTTCTAATTCTAACAATAAGCAAAAAGGTTATTTAATTTATAATAATTAAAAATGTAAGAGAAGGAGGCCTACCACTGTAATGTTCATTCAAGAGCCTCTTTCTACCTGCAGTATCACGCGTAGCACTGGGCTTCCCAGTACAAGAGGGATGGGGAACTTCTAGAGAGGGTCCAGTGTACAGCAATGACAAAGATGATTAAGGGACTCGAGCATTTATCGTATGATGAAAGACTAAGCAAACTGGGCCTGTTTAGCTTGGAGAATAGAAGACTGAGAGGAGATCTTATGTACAAATACTTGAAGAGAGAATGTAAAGAGGAAGGTGCCAAAGTCTTGTGATGGCCAGTGACAGGACAAGGGGCAATGGGTACAAATTGAAACACAGGAAGTTCCATTTTCATGTGAGGAAGAACTTCTTTCCTGTGAGGGTGACAGAGCCCTGGAACAGGCTGCCCAGAGAGGCTGTGGAGTCTCCTTCTCTGGAGATCTTCAAAACCCGCCTGGATGCCACCCTGTGCCACGTGCTCTGGGTGTCCCTGCTGGAGCAGGGGGTTGGACTAGATGATCTCTAGAGACCCCTTGCAACTTCAACCATTCTATGATTCCATGATTCTGTCTGATTCAGCAAAGTGTCTCATATGGATAATGCAGTGAACTGCAACTCTGTTTCTGTTCCCATTCCGACCTTAGACTAACTGGCCAGTGAACTAAATGTGAAACTCATCCAGTTTTTGAATTGCCCTACAACTCCCTGTATCACCACAGAATCTTATGTTTTGTGATTTTGTCTTCTGACAATTTACAAGTTGTATTCAAGATATATATGTTGAAGAACAAAATTGAATTAAATCACTGACTATTTTCTATTTAGAGATTTAAAAAATTTTTGGTACTAGGTTGAAGTTCATTGGAAGAAGAAATCAGGCTCAGACATGGTGGAAATTGTGGGAAAGACTTTTCATAATAATTTGTGGGACTATAAGTAACCATAAAGCCTTGGTTTCTAGTAGATTTAGAATGAAGAGGATTGTGAATATCATCAAATCAAATTAACAAAATTTATTGTTATTACTACTAGTCAACTGCATTTAAACAGACAATGTGGAAAAAAAAAGTTTTATCAATCCTTTACCTCAGCCAGTAACTTTTAAATAATGGCATTTCACTGAGTGAGGAAAAAAAAAAAGGGTTCTTCTTCTAGTAAAACGAGCAGATAAATAAAAACTGAGAGCAATTCCGAACTTAGTGGTCTCTTGTAAATTCTCTGCTTGCAGTGTTCTTTATCTACAGCTTTTATGATGAGCATTTGTGCAGAAACTAGTTAAAGATATTTTTAGCGTAGTATTTATGTGTTGAGCACATTGGCAGTTTGGGTGGGAGGGAGCTATACGTATCTCGAGGCAGATGGCTTTGTTTCATACAAGTTTATTGACAAGAAAAAAAAACATTTCTAAAAAAGTGAAATCAGCTGAAGACACATTTTTAAACAGTGTTGGGCATATTATTTGAGCAAATGAGAAAAACAGCATGGTGTACTGTATTTTTGAAGGATTATTTCCAAGGGTCAAGATAGAAAATTTTATTATGAACACTGCTTGTTATTTGATTTTTCCCACCAAAATCCACTTATATGTTTAATTTACTGTGTTGCAGTGTTTATTGTTTTTCAAATATAATGTCCATATAATGATATACTCTTGTCTAACAAAACTGTTTCCTTTCTGTTACTGCTTTCAAATCCCTCTTTTCTCTTATTCTGTCTATATCGTGTACCATTGTCAATATGGTACTATTGTCATAAAGTAAATGTTGTCCTTCTGAATACATAGATTCTATTCATCTTTTGTATATCTGAAAGAAGTCCAGAAGTGTATCGGTTCTTTCTTAGATACTTGCATTAGGTTAATTTTATTTATTTATTTATTGCTTCTGATCTATCTCAAAAGTTATGGATTCTGAGACAAGAAAAGTACTAATTTTCTTGTCTCCTATAAGAATCACTTATGTCATGTTTTCTCATCCATCTTTTCAATTATCGCTGTGTGAGATTTCAATTTTTTCTGTTTTTTTTTCTTGCTGCTATGGATTATCAGAGTTCCAATGAGATGGATGATAGTGACATCACTCAGGCAAAGGAAATAGTCACATTGCTTTGGCAGCTACATTGCTAAGTCTCTCAATTCTCTTTTCTAAGGTTTGGAATATATTGGAGCTTAGGAAATTTTGGAAAGAATTCACAATGATAGCTCTTTTTTTTCAAGAATATAGACCTAGCAGTGCAAAACTTCCTTGTTCCGCATATTGTTTATGTGGAACTTAGAGTTCTCTGTGTGTGAATGCGATCATTGCAGTGGACTGATTTTCTAAAGTTCTTTTTGGAATCATTTCAATTTTCTGAGTGCTGGCTGCTTCAGGGTCACTATTTTAGTTTTTTTCCTTAGACTTTAAGATTATGGGAGAGTGTAAAAAACTTTGTCTGTGAGAGCCAGAAAGCTTTCCTGTTTCCATTTTTGAGATGTCAGAAGAATCACAGATCCTGTAAGAAAAAATAAGGTCACCTTAGAGGATTCCCTTAGCTACTAAAGGTATCAGGGAAGGTGATGACTCATACTGCATGACTTTGTAAACAGACTCAAGTCATTTTTTTAACAGTATTACTTATTGTTAACAAAAAACAGATTCCTAGATTGTTGCTTGGATACTCTAGCTCATTGCTGTCTTCCAGGTTCATGATGGCATGGCCATATCTGTATAATCACAGACACAGAAGGGCAAAGGTGGGAAGGGACCTCTGGAAAAAACTAGTCCAATGGCCCTGATCAAGCAGCGTCACCTACAGCATGTTGTGCAGTGACCTGTCCAGGTCACTATTGAGTACCACAAAGGATAGAGACTCCAGAGCTTCTCTGGCCACCCTATTCCAGTGCTCAGTAGCCCTCAACAGTAAAAAAGCTTTTCCTCATATTCAGAGTGGAATTCCTGTGTTTCAATTTATGCCCTTTACTTCTCACCCTGTCACTGGACCCCACTGAAAAGAATCTGGCCTCATCTTTTTTATACCCTCACTTTGGAGATTTATACACATTGATAAGATCCTCAGTCTTCTCCCATATCTAATGAAGAAATTATGGATTACATCCTGAAACAGACTGCTGTGCTGTGGTACCTATACAGCTTGATAAATTAGTGATTTAGGTGAATTGAGTAGACAGAATGAGCAGATGTAGAATGATTTTCTTTTGCAAAGAGAACATTCAGGTATCACTGATTGTCTTATTCCCTGGAACATAATATATATTACACATCACAATATATGTTTTCATTGTGTGATAATTCTGCATGCTTTTCATGCAAATTTGTTGACATAGTTCTTTTTGAATACTGCCATTTTAACCACACCGTTGGCTAATGAGTTTCACAGCTCAGTTACCTATGGCGAACATGATCACAATATTGCGCTTTTTGAATTGCAGAGCTTCTACGCAGCTTGGAACGTGGGGCAGAGGGGTTCTATACGGAGGGAAGAGGCACAGTACTAATGATAGAAGACACTAGATCTGACCAGATACTCTATTACATCAATAGTATTGGGGTATTCTAATAAACTAGTGGAAAATTCATAATTAACATTTAGCTAGATAGTTTCTCTAAAACAGCAAAAAGTAAAGTACTGATGACTGCTATTGAAAACTGTCAAGAGGTTTGAATCAACTACATGAGTCTTTGCATCTAGATTTTGGAGATATATATATATATATTTCTGTGCATCCTTCATTATATTTAAAGTTAGTGCCTACAAAGGAGTGCTGCACTTTACTCCGGATTAAGGGAAATTGAAAGAATCGAAAGTAAAAAAATACCTTTTAGTATCCAAGCCTTTAGAATCAAAATATTTTATTCCAGAATAAAAATCAAGCCTGGATGAGAAAAACTTCCTGGTGCATATGGGTGCCACGCTACTGCCAATAAATGCAGATTGAATCTTAAGAAAGAGTCAGTTTCAAATTCCTTGAAGTTGAACAGGCTTGCAGAGCAGCTGCATGGCAGGCATTTCGTCTTCCTAAGAGTCTCTTCAGTTCTCTGGTCTGTCTCCCTCTCTTCAGAGACTTTCAGCTATTGAATACCTGTATCTCAGACTTAAATGGAAGCAGGAATCTGATAGTTTTGAGTAGCTGCTGGATATGGTATTTTCCAGAGTTGGTATTTCTTTCACTCAAGTGTTTCACAATTATTGTTAAGTTATCCAACATATTTACCAAAGAGATATGAACTGGAATGAAAAGCATTTTAGGAGAGAAGCCATGTATAATGATTCTCTATCATACAATATGCTTTTTTTAGAACAAATATTGTATCATGCTTGCTAAATACCTAACGGTGGTGTACATTTTGAGATGATGCTTTTTTCTGGAAGATGCATTTTACTTTGTCCAAAATTTATTATTGAGTAACGCAGACGACCTCGGTGGCTTAGTGCAGGAATTTTAAGTGAAATTGTATAGCCTGGTAATAGCTGTGTCCTGTCTTTTCTAAACTGTGCATCTCTGAAAATGCTTTGAAATGCCATCTTGTGTGACTAGGAAGTGTATCTAAAAGGAAACAAAATAAGCTCTAGTAATGATACTACAAAAGCTAGTATGGTGTAGTTGACATCCTAGGAAATTCTCTTATGGCTGACTGTAGCTGTTCAAAGCAGTGTGAATGGGATACTTCCTTCTGTGCTCATGCATGACTTGCTAAATAGCACTGTCAGAAAGATACATGGCAAGACAAATAAATAATTAGAAAGTTCTGCTGTGATTTAAAAAAAAGTATTTTGGTTAAAGCAGGTATAATTTTTCAGCTGGTACAAATCAGTGGCTTAAGTGAAGTTGTGCTAATTTACTCCAGCTGAGTATCTGGCCTGTAAGTTGCTAGTATGTGTCAAATACCCAGCCCTACTATCATCATCTCCAGAAACCATTCAGCTCCTTATTTAGTGCGTAAAGATCTAAGAGAAGTTAGCAATTCTGATTGCTAGAGTCTGAACCAACTGTCTTCATTGATAACATATGTGACAGAATTTTGATATACCAAATATGAGGAGATAAAAAGGGAAACCTCCACCCTATAAAGATAAAGCTTTTTTTCTTTCTTTCTTTCTTTTTTTTTTTTTTTTTTTTCCAGTGGAATAAAGCCCAACCACTACATCCACATACCGTTCAAAATTCAAAGGACGCTACAGTGATTAAAACCAGTCTTACCATTGGCAAGATGCATTAAACATGTCATCAAATTTATATTTAAAAAAATAGAGAACACAAAATCCAATGTGAAGAAAAAGATTACAAAGAGTCTATAGATCAAGACCTCTTATGCAAAGACAATCACATGGGGAAGATTTATACAAAATGTCTATGAAGTTACTCATTCTAGAACTTTTCTTATTCATTCTTTTAATATTTCAAAGCTATGAAAAAGTCCTGGCAATTATTCCAGCATTGTTCAAACTACCACAAAAGCTTATAGAACTTGTTATGAAATGCAAAGCTAATCACTATATTGATGTAAACATTTTAGCTATCTATCCAATAAAACACCTCATATTCACTTGAATTGAGTTTTTAATTTTTAATTACTTAGACATGAGGTAATTAAAATATGCCTGATGATAGAATTGCAGACGAAAATGTAGTGCTAGTACTGTTCTCTAACGCCACTAATGCCAATGTAAGTCATCTGAAGTATTTAGGTTGCTGTAAACACTGCATGATTTCTAAGCAGAAAATAATATAACGCAATTATTTTCCATCACAATCTGCTAGGGTATTCCTAAAATTATAATATTTGGATGTCTAGCAGTACTGTAAAGAAAAAACTATTATTTGTCTGAAGATACTGGAGTGACTGTTGTGATTTTTTTTGTATTAATATGATAGAAGTACTGTAAAATATCTTGGAGATTCCATAGCCAATTACTGAACTCTGTGAAAGTGTTTTTAGGGCATGAACAAAAACAACTATGTTTGTGTTTGGCAAGTTTTGATAAGGAAATATGGCTTGAATACAAACAGTATCCTCAAACCACAGTAGTCTTTTGTTTGTGGGGTTTTTTTTCAGTAACTAGAGGACGACGGACATATTCATTTAAATGTCCTAACCTGAGAATCCGTAAATGATTAAATAGGTAATGTTTATATACGAAATCCCAGCTCTTGCATATGAAGCTTTTCTCATGAGTACTGCTAGAAAGGAGGTTCTAATCAGGAGGATTTTTTTTTCCCACAGTCTGCTATTCTGTTTTTTTCCTTTTTTTCTTTCCTTTCTCTGTTTATTGGCCAAGGTTGCTTGGCAGCAGGAGTGTGTTTTTGTACATTCTGCATTTTTGCCACTCCATTTAATTGGGCCATATTGGCTTTCTCTCTTGTTGGTACATAGTGGGTCAAGTGTAGGCGTGTGTGTGCTTTACAAATTTATCCCCATCATTGCTAATGTCTGCCCAAGATGTTAGTAGCTGGTGGATTTGTTTGAGGGACACTTCATGCTGTAATTCTCGAGTGCAAATCACTTTTTGTTTCTTTTGTTCATTTATAATGAGAGACTGAAATGGAGCTTAACTAATTCCTTCAATGAATACATTAACCAGACTTCTCTATTGTGCCTGTTTAAGAACTGAAAATAATTAGCACAAAGCCACATTTCCTTCACAGAAGTTTTAAAAGAAGTCAGGGCATTACCATTAAGAGAATCATGAATTCACTCTCTGTGGAAAGAAGGGGAAGGAAAAAAAAAGATTAAATATATTTCAGGACCAGCAAAAAGATTTCTGGTGGGAACATTTCACTATTGAATAAAACATTCCCTTGGGAAATAAATTGCTCTTTGGGTTTGTATTTCGAGGCACTTTGTAAGTATCTTTAGAGAAGCCAAACAAGAACCTCTTTTTCTCTTTAAAATTCTAACGTACAAAACCACTACAAACAGTAGCTAGTTTCCTGAGAGACAGACTTGTTAGTTTAGAGACCCAAATCTATATCATCATAGATTGGAAAGACCAGAATCAGAAAACAATATTGTTGATTCTCTGGCCTCAAAAGAAAGTCTTTTTTTCCACAGTGGTAAAGTATTTTCTTTGCTATGGGTGAGTGGAGATTATAATTTATGTTTCTCAGGGTATGCGCTCTTATATTCAAATGTCTGAAGAAGAAATTGAAGAACTGAAAAGTGCCAGTTTAGGTTTGACTTCATCTTTAAAGTAAAACAATCCTTTCTCCTTTTATACAAAACTTAGCAAGTAGAGGATCAAAGCAATAAAATATAAGATCTGTAGAGCAGGAAGTGCCAATTAAGTACCCAAGATAATGAAAGCTGGTAATCTAAACTCTAAAGGTGTTGTGTGAAGAAATAGAACTGCCCTTCAAAACCAGACTAACAGGAAATGATTTGCTGTTATTTGTTAGTGGAAAAGTATCTTCTGCCTGGAGACATGCTAAACTTGAGATTAAGGATTTATTGCTTGAAGGTGAGACAAAAGCATAGATTTCTTCTTGAGAATTAGGTTCCTTTCGTTTAATCTTGCTGCTTGCAGTAACTGCATAAAAGCCATGTAAAACTCATAAAAGTTGTAAAAGTCATCATCTGCATTTTATCGTGAATGCTCATGTGGTCTCCTGCAGCAGGAGAACGCCCAATACAGAAGTGATGAAGACACTTGCCTGAAAGCTATCTACTCTCACATAAGCATATCTACTCTCGTATATTACAGTGAAATGGTGCTTGACCATAGTCCTTATTACCTATGGCATATTTATGACAACAGCTCTCAGTTATCTCTAGTTTTGTTACAGTGGTCCAGAAATGAAACAGAACATTTTGTTTCACAACATACACAAACACACATACACACACACGTGCAAGCCTTAGGTTGATATTGTTTTGGCAAGAAAAATGTTTATTTTGACCTAATCCGAACAGAATCAATTTTTGGCTATAGAAGGAACAAGCTCACATGGAGACATAAGAGGAATGGTTATTTTCATAGTACCAGTACAGTCTTTAAGATCTGAATGTTAAAAAAAATATAGGAAAGCCTATGTTGGAGGTACTATTATTATTAGGTGAATGCCTTTACTTCTGCCTAAAAATCAGATTTTATGTTTTGGGTTCTAAGTAATCTCTGAAATCACAATAAACATGAATGCTTCTAGTCTTTGTCTGGCTAAAAGTAAAAATTGATTGAATGAAGTAAAGGGTTCAGATTGAGAAGCAGACCTTAATTGCTTCCAAAATGGGCTCTGGTGTTGGGCTTGTACTCAACTATTCCCATCATAATTCCATTTTGGAGAATAAGAAGGTTTAGATCAAAATCATAGCATAAAATGGTAGCACAAAAAGATGGAAGATGAAATGCAGCAATAATAATGTTCTTATTTCAGAACACTCTATGAGGTTTTGCTAAACATTTGATTGTGGCAACAGTGGTACTAATCAAGCGCAGTTAGCAGCCTATTTCTTAAGTAATGTTGGGTCAAGATGCGGTAGACCTCTCGCTTATCCTCATATAAAAGAGTGAGGTACTCTTTCTATTGGAAGTGGCTACTCACTAAGCTGGAGTGTTTTACTGAAAGTGATTAAGTTTTGAAATATACATAGAAGTTCCTATACTATTTACAGTTTAAACCAAAAGAGGTATTGCACAACCACTTGACTAGTTGGAGGCCTACATTTTTCATCTCTGAATATAAGTACTTTTTCTACCTTTCTGATATTTAGTGCATTATTGTCTGTCATGTGCTTTGTGATTTGTTTTATTTCTGTTGTAAAAAAAAATGAGACTCATATATACTACTCCTATTAAAGTAACCTTTTTTGCCACTGCTGAGGCATTTGAAGGAAGGAAAAAGAAAATAAAAAAAGAAAAAAGAAAAAAGAGTGTTTAAGGAACCTGGTTTGTCAAATAACTTTGTCAGAAGAAGCATTTTTTAAATTACACTGTATATCTTTTGTCTCAAGTTTTGATAGTTTTCCTTTGTCTTTTGAGTGCTGAATACCCAAAATAAAAAAGCTTCGGCTGATCGACTAGCACCTTGAAGCTACTTCTAGGCTAGGATGTATTTAAATCCTTACATAATAAATAGTAGAGGCCACATCTGGTATTTTTACCTTGTGAGTGGGATCCTTTGAAATCCCTTAGACTGAGATTGATGCTGTTGAAGATAACCATGATTGGTTGCAATGGATTCCTGGGCTGTACTGTTGTGCTTGTATCTGTTAAATGTATGATATCACTATTTATACCTTACTGACCACAGAATTGTTAGTAGTTTTATTTTTATACTATAAAGCTAATAAGACTGCCTCTATAGAGGGACAGTATTCCAGTGCCTTTGCCTTTGTTGGTTGGGATCCATTGTTTCATCTTCTTGTGTTATTTCTTTTCTTTTTCTATTCTATATTTGTTTTCAC
Source organism: Tinamus guttatus (assembly GCF_059628265.1). NCBI lineage: Eukaryota > Metazoa > Chordata > Aves > Tinamiformes > Tinamidae > Tinamus > Tinamus guttatus. The sequence continues at coordinate 1,198,856 of NW_028288984.1, forward strand.
TGACTCCACAAATTCGCCTTGGATTTACACTCCTAGTTCTAGTGGAACAACTCATTCTTTACCCCCAGCTAGGAGAAACAGGAATTGCACAAAAAAAAGAGAAGAAATCTCTTGTTTAGATTTTTGCAGATCTCCCAGAGCAGAGTTTCCAGTGCCGTTTGAGATTTGAATGCTCAGATACCTTTCTTGTGCTGGGAAACTATGGTGCTGTCTTGTTGATTTTCATCTATGCATTAATAAGACCTCATTCCCAGGGCTTAAAGGTTATTGAAAGGCCACAATTTGCTGCAAATATGGTCAACCAACCTCCCTCCCTCCCTCCCTCCCTCCCTTCCTTCCTTTCTTCCTTCCTCCCTCCCTCCCTTCCTTCCTTCTTTCCTTTTTTCCTCCCTCCCTCCCTCCCTCCCTCCCTCCCTCCCTTCCTTCCTTCCTTCCTTCCTTCCTTCCTTCCTTCCTTCCTTCCTTCCTTCCTTCCTTCCTTCCTTCCTTCCTTCCTTCCTTCCTTCCTTCCTTCCTTCCTTCCTTCCTTCCTTCCTTCCTTCCTTCCTTCCTTCCCTCCTTCCCTCCTTCCTTCTTTTTTTTTCCTCCTTTCTTCCTTCCCTGTTTCCTTCCTTTCTTCTTCATTTTTCTGATAGTCTTTCCTTTCTGCTTCTCTTTTGCTGTCTCTTCCTCCTCTGTAACACTTCTGGCATCCATTTCCTTGCCGTGTAATTATCAGCAATGAAATCATTAATACTGTTTTTTTTTTTTTAAAAAAAAAGGTTAGCTTTAAAGCTTAACAATATCTTATTCTTATTATTAATACTGTGAATTAATTCTTTATAAAGCCTTGTTTGAGCTATTGATAAACTTACGTAGATAATGAAGGATTTGAGTGTGTTTGTTTCCTTTTTGAAAATGAGCTAGAAACTGTGAAGACTAGAGCTTACTGCTTTTAGAAGGAAAGCAGTGAATGTCTTCTTCTTTCCCTTTTTATGATTATGTATGTTTTCTATATTTATCATTTGAACTAGCAAGCTATATCATTTGTGAGAAAGTGGCTTTTTTCACTATTTCTATTCTGATTTATGAATTAGAAGTACAACATCGTTAAAAACTTTAATTGCACGTAATTATACTGTTACATTTGCTTGTAAGCTTAAGCACATAGTTTTATGTGTTTAAATCACAAGTAGGGCCTGCTACTTAAAATGTACTTTTCTCTCTGGAATTAACGTTTATTACTAAGCAGCATTTTCTACTCCTGGGATGAAATATTTTTATGAAAGATAAGCTATTTTGGGGGGCATTCTTGAATAGTAAAATAATTATTTGGCCATAATTTTAGTTATAAAAAACCTTGTGACAAGGCTTCTTACTCTTTTGAACACGGGCATATTTCTTCCTTTAATACCCCCAGAGGATTATTCATTGCCATGACTCAATAACATACGAGCTATATCAGTGGGCGTATCACTCAGCTTTAGCCACAAAATGTGAGTCTGTGTAAATTTTGAAACCCTGAACTTATAAAGCTTGCTCTTTTTGTACAGCAGAACTGAAAACAACTAAAACAATCAAAAAGGTTATGTGCTAACGTAAGGTGTATTTTAGTACTACACACTATTTTGGCTATGTCAAAATGATAATCTGCTCTACTAATTGTTATACATATAAGCCAAATTCAGAGACTCCTTTTTCTCCCCATTTGCCATTTCTTCCCATTCTTATTAAGACATGCCTTGCCCACTTTATTTTTGTTAGCTCATCTTCTCGTCACCCCATTATGGCTGAATCAGTTTTGCAACAGTTCTGATCTCACTTTCCAGCTGGCAGGGAGTTCTGCCTCCTCCCAAACAGCAAAACCAACTCAGTAGTAGGGAGTGGCAAATCTGGACTTCATCCTCCCCCTGAACACCACACGTCATACTCGTAGTTCTCCCAGGTTTTCTCTTTCTCTGAAATTTGCAGATTGGATAAGTAGAACCAGGATGGCATCTGGTTTTGCAGATGAATTCAAAATGCAGTCACAATAAAAACAGAGCATAGACTTTCTTTTTAAGATGATAAATTTAGTAGTACAGTGCTTGTGAGTAATAACAGTCCATTTGTAACTTGTATGCTTATCTTAAATACATGAGGAAATAACCTATTTATCATTCCTGATTATAGGACTTCATCTTCCAAAGGGAGAAACAGTGGAAAGAAAAATAAATCCAGAAACTCTAGAATTACTAAGTAGTATCTGGCATACTGTAGTGTAGGATGATAAATCAGTAGCTCACATACATTAAATATTTTATTGCTAACCTTGCCTAACTAATATTATGGTCTCTAAGTATGAAAGTATGAAAGTATAAAATATACTCCTTTAAGCTCTATTCTGTTTAGATAAGACAGACCTACGCTAAAACAGTCATGCTCAAAATACATTGCAAACTGCTGAAAACTGAAAAACCAGCTAGATTTCCATATGATAATACAGTTTTTATTTTTGTTAATAACCTAGCGATGGAACCCTTTATAGTGGGTTTAATGAATAGCGAGAGCTTCTATTGTTAAGGGAGGGAAAAAGCCTGTAAGTTCACTGTTTTCCATCACTCAAAATTTAATTTACACCTCAAAAAAATCCATTTTGATGTCTTTGTTTGGATAACCTAATAAAAAGGAATGGAATGGGGAGGGTATGTGGGGAGACAACATTGATTTATTAACATCAATACCAATAACAAGGCTATAGTGGAACCGTGGACATTTTCACAGGATACTGCTTAGCTACCTACTGAAGAAATAGACACTAGACACTAAAGCAGCCTTTATGCCTTGCTACGTTTAAGTGTGATTATTAGCTCACATGTATATTTGAGTTTCCTACTCAAACTACTTACTTCTTTTCAGACCCCTGGAAATAATATATGCTGAATTCACCAGGTAGTGCAATTGGTCTGCTGGATAAATATGATCTATCCCCCAGATTAAAAAATGCACTCTGAATATTAATTCATTTCACCATTTAGAAGCTACTTATTTTATAGATCACAGTTAAGAACAAAAAGGTGCCTATACTTAGGCTGAATCTTCTGTAAACAATACACTTATTAATTGATACTCCTTTCTTTAAATATATGTCTCTGTTTTCATTAATGGCCTTGCTGACAGGTCAGAATTAGTTTAGTAATCTAGGACAAAATATCATTAACAGACATTCTAGTCTTCCATCTTGATTTATTTGGAGAGTATGTCAATTGCAGAATTCAGATAGTGCTTTCCCTGATCTAATGTTTTCCTTCTAGGTTTGTGGAAACCAAAACCAAGGAGCAGTATTTTTACGTGAATTTACACTGATTCGGAGAGAAAGCCTTCATGATGATTTCCTATCTGATTTGCTGAATAACCACAAAACAGAAGATCCGGTAGGAGCTCCTATTATTTTAAAATATGCCTAGAATAAAATAGAATGTCATAAATACCTAAAATAGTATAGATTTGCTGAGAACTGTGTACTGGGTCTGTTTTTCTACTCTTTCAACTTATGAGAAGGTAGAAACTTAGATTTGTTAAAGAAAAATGAGTTTATAAAAGGATTTGAAATTTCATGTATATAAAGATTCTTGAAGTCTTTAAAAATGATATTTAAAAATATTTAAAAGACATTTAAAATGAATGTTTGAAAAGAACTGATAGATAAAAAGTGCTAGCAAGGGGGAAAAAAAGAGAAAATAGTTTTATAAAAATATTTTCAGTATTTCCTGTGTTTGCCTGGCAAGATGTTTGTTTTTAAATTTGAAGAATTTTATAACATCTGTTTAGTTAGCAGCTAATTCTCTCATTTTCTTGAAAAAAAAAGGATGTAAAAGTAAATAGATTTGTGAGTTATATATGCTTAATCATACTCTAGTATGAAAGCAAGCAAACCAGATGACTTCTTCAAATTGGAGTAAATTTATAGGCCTAATATTTTCAAGGGCTGGTATTTTATGATGTCCAACACACAGTGGTTTAGCAGAAATGACGTTGTGACAGCATAGTGTATTTCCCTGAGCTGCTGATGTGTTTTAGATGTTAAAAGTCCAAAATAAAGGCTTTGTCGATTCAGAAAAAAAAAATGAATCTAGAGTAATCACCAGTCAGAAGAGTCATGCTTACTACCTTTTAAAAGAACTTTTTCTCATACCCTCAGAGGGCAATGCCTGAAGTTACCTTTCTTAGTGCATGAGTGAATACTGACTAGTTCACTTACTGGTGAGAGCATACAGTGCTAGGACTTTGGGAAGACAGGATAGACATCTTTTGATAAACCTTGTTGCTCAGGTTAAAGAATCTAGCTAGCAAAAGGGGTGATGTCATTAAACAATTCACTGTGTTTGTGCTTATCCACCTGTTTTCAGACCAGTTACCCATGGTGCTTTACAAACTAAGAGAGTTTTCAGTTTGTGTAAAATCAACACTTTGTTCTATCGCAAGGGGTTATTTTATGGCAGTTCTGAATGCTTTACTGCCTGGAAAATAAAGCTTCCTTGTACAGATAGTGCTGTTCTTCCACTCTATTCCATGGTTAATGAGGTATGGCTGAAACAGTTGTTAATTAAAACCATGGATTCCACCAGTCACTTGCTTTGTTGTTTTCTTGTGTTATGTTGTTCTTGTGTCTCTTAATAAGTGTATTATGATACTGTACACTCTAGGTGAAAGGCTTTCTGCAAATTATTCAGAAATTTTATTTCAGGATAGTGTTCTCTAGGTGAGAGCAGCTTTTCCACTTTTCAGGGTTTATCTCTGGGAAATGTAAGCCTGATTGCTGATAGGGTGATTCTCTTCTTTCATCTGACTTGGCTCATGTGTTCAATCAGTGAAGAAAAACACTTGGGTGCTGTTTGATAAATTGTATTCCGATAATATAGAACAATGTCACCTTTTACATTGCTGTTCTTGTGACTGGTCATTCCAAAGTTCTTTAATTTGATGTTAAACTGCTGCATAATTGTCAAACCCATATTCATGACTGTTCCTTATTCTCATGCTCTTTAGGGCATGGACTATTTTCAGTTTAAAATATTTCCCTTTGCAAATGTTTTGAAATGTTTTGCAGTCTATGATTAGTTTATAAAAAGTATGTTACTTATTTTCTCCAAATTAAATTGCTTTAGGTTGATAAAGACTTTTATCTTAAAGTTTATCAGTTTTAAAAAGGGTAAGTATTTAGAAGTCTGTGGATCATCAATAACAAGAATAAGATGGAATATCAGCATTTCCCATATGGCCCAAATATAAACCTCTAAAAGTACTCAAATTTCAAAGCATCTAAATGCTTCCTTGTCCATTTTTCTGGTTGCTTCTTACCATATTTTTACATCTCTTTAAAAATAGAAACATGACTATTGAATATTTTGGACCAATGATTGTTGCTTCATTTTTTCTTTTTCTGTTAGAAAGCCAATCAAGATACCATTGCTAGAAACACAAGCAAACAAACAAAAACCAAAAAAAAACCAACATTCCAACACTTGAAATCCAGGTCTCACAGCTTGCCAAAATTGTCCCGTGACTCTTTGTAGTGCTCAAGTTTGTGAAGGAGGAAAGGAGACAGAATAATTAGTCTTGTCCACATTAGGGAAATTAAAATTTGAAACACTGATGCTCTGAGCACAACAAAATGATTTTTTTGTGTGATGATAGACAATACTGTTTGGTCAACAAATTTGTTCATATTCACCTGTTCCTGATACCTTTTTCTAGGAAATGAAAAGTTGCTAGTGCCCATGAGATTAATGTGTCATCTTGCTTGTAGGACTAAAGGTAATCTGGAAGTGTAACTTGCAATTGTGGCATAAACAGTTCATGAAGGAAATTAGTTAAGAACTATACACTCAAAATAGACACAGGTCTAAATTTTTAAAGTAACCCTAAACATTACTCTCTGTTTTGTAATGTCTCTGTCAGAATGTGCAGTTCTTGTTTATATCATTGACAAATTTTATTTAATCATTTATTATGAAAGATACTGATAAGGATGCAGTGGGTGAACAGCAAGCATCAGACAGAAGGAAGAGTATTATAAAACGGTCTGTAGCAAGTATAGTGACTGCAAGTACTGCAAACTTCTTTCTCTTCTAGCAAAGGTGATGTTTTCACCTCGTTTCACCTTCAAGTTTCACTTTGAATTAGTCTGGAGAAAGCAAAGTGTGAGTGGAAAAGAATTAAAATCTTGTAGTGGTTAGTGATGATGAAATAGTTATTTCATTTAAATGTTTTGGAGTAGAAAAATATTTTTCTCATGTGTGGAGGAAGGGCACTCAGTAGATAGGGTAGGCGAGAATTCCTCTCCAAAAATAGGAACATGATCAGAAAGATGAACCCCGTGTATTGTCACCACAGATATGAGGGAAAAAAGGCGGGTTATAGTTGTGAGTGATTCCTCAATTCAGGGCACAGAGGGTCCGATATGTAGGCATGACCCTCTCCTAAGAGAGGTCTGCTGCCTTCCTGGGGTCCAGGTTAAGGATGTCACGGGATACCTCTCAGCCTGGTTAGACCCACAGACTATTATCCATTGATGATCCTACATGTGGGAGGAGAAGAAGCGTCAAGGCGACGCCTGAGGGTGATCAAAAGGGACTTTAGGGAATTGGGGCAGACAATTAGGAAATCAGCCACGCACATCATATTCTCTTCCATTCTTCCCAGTACTAGCAGCAATACAGAAAGAAATAGGAGGATATAGTCCATTAACATGTGGCTCCATGGTTGGTGTCATCACCACAGCTTTGGTTTCTTCAGTAACAGGAAGCCTTACACAACAGCAGGCATGATGGAATCTAAAAGGATCCGTCTTTCTCAAAGAGGGAAGAGAGTCCTGGGACATGAGCTAGCCGGGCTCATTGAGAGGAGAAGGAGGGTATCACCGGGGAAGCAGGTTATGGGGTAGGCGATGGCCTGCCATACTACTCGCAGCCGCCTAACTCCATAGCCTGTGAAGGGTGCGCTAAGCCTGAAGAGGCAAGACGGGAAAGCAAGAGAACTTCTGACTTCTGCATGGTCAAGCTGCAGCTGTCCCAGCTAGAAAGAGAGGCACAGTGGGAGCCCAACTCAAATACCTCTATATAAGTGCACACAGTATGGGAAATAAACAGGCAGAACTGGAGATGCATGTGTGATTGCAGGGCCCTGATCTCACTGCAATTACTGAGATGTGGTGGGATAACTCATTGCTGGAATGTGGCCATGGATGGCTTTAGGCTTTTCAGGAAGGAGAGACCAGGAAGATAAGGTGGAAGAGTTGCTCTTTACGTGAGAGAGCAACTGGAATGTATGAAGCTCAGCACAGGGGAGGACGAAGCACGAGTTGAGAGCCTGTGGGTGAGGATTAAAGGGCAGGACAACAGGGGCGACATGGTTGTGGGAGTTTGCTACGGGGCTCCAGACCAGGGAGAGGATGTGAATGAGGCCTTTTTCAGGCAGCTGCAAGAAGCCTCACGATCCCAGACCCTGTTTTTTATGGGGCACTTCAACCACCCTGATGTCTGCTGGGATAATCACACAGCTGGGAACAGACAGTCCAGGAGGTTCCTGCAGAACATTGCAGATAACTTCTTGACGCAGGTGCTTGATGAGCCAACAAAGGGAGGGGCGCTGCTAACCCTGATACCAACAAACAGAGATGGTCTAGTGGGAAATGTGAGGGTTGGGGGTAGTCTTGGCTGCAATGACCACGACATGATGGAATTCACAATCCTGCGAGGAGGAAGCTGGGCAAGAAGTAGGATTGCAACACTGGACTTTAAGAGACCTAACTTTGACCTCTTCAGTGAGCTCCTTGGCAAGAGTCTTAGAAGGAAAGTTGCAGAGTTGGCTACTGTTCAAGCACCACTTTCTCCAAGCTCAGGATTTGTGCATTCCTGTAAGAAAGAAGCCGAGCAGGCAGGCAGAGACCTGAGAGGATGGGCAAGGAGCTGTTGAGTAAACTCAATGAGAAGAAGAACACATATATAATGTGGAAGAAGGGCCAGGCCATATGGGAAGAATATAGAACATTGTCAGAGAATGCAGGGATGCAACGAGGAAGGCCAAGGCCCATTTGAAATTACAGTTAGCAAGAGATGTCAGGGGCAACGAGGAAGGGCTTCTACAAATACATCAGCTGTGAGAGGAAGACTAGGGAAAATGTTAGTCTGCTGCTGAATGGGGAAGGTGCCTTGGTGGCGGAGGATGCAGAGAAGGCAGAGTTACTAAATGCCTTCTTTGCCTTAGTCTTTCCTGCTAGGGCCAGTCCGCATGTACTGAGCCTGGAGACAAGAGAGATCACCTGGAGAGAAGTGGACTTTCTGCTGGTTGAGGAGGATTGGGTTAGGGATTATTTAGGCAAACTGGACACCCATACATCCATGGGCCTGGATGGGATGCACCTAAGAGTGCCAAGGGAACTGGCAGGGGTCATTGTTCAGCTGCTCTCCATCATCTCTGAGAGGTCATGGAGAGCGGGGGAGGTGCCAGAGGACTGGAAGAAACCAATGTGTCACTCCAGTCTTCAAAAAAGGCAAGAGGGAGGAGCCGGGAAGCTACAGGCCGGTCAGCCTCACATCCCTCCCTGGAAAGATGGTGGAGCAGCTCATCCTAGAGAACATCTCCAGGCATATCAAGGAAAATAAGGTGATCAGGAGTAGTCAGTGTGGATTCACCAAGGGAAAGTCGTGTCTGTCGAACATGATAGCCTTCTACGATGAGGTGACCAGCTGGATGGACGATAGGAGAGACATGGATGTTGTCTACCTTGACTTCAGCAAGGCTTTTGACACGGTCTCCCATAACATCCTCATAGGAAAGCTTAGGAAGTATGGACTGGATGAGTGGACTGTGAAGTGGATTGAGGACCAGCTGGATGGCAGAGCCCAGAGGGTGAGTCTAGTTGGAGGCCTGTGGCCAGTGGTGTCCCGCCGGGGTCAGCACTGGGCCTGGTGCTGTTTAACTTGTTCATCAATGACCTGGACGAGGGCACAGAGTGCACCCTCAGTAAGTTTGCAGATGATACCAAACAGGCAGGAGTGGCTGACACTCCAGAGGGCTGTGCTGCAATTCAGAGAGACCTAGAGAGGACAGAGAGTTGGGCAGAGAGAAACTTCCTGAGGTTCAACAAGGACAAGTGCAGGGTCCTGCACCTGGGGAGGAATAACCCCAGGCACCAGGACAGATTAGGGGTTGACCTGCTGGAAAGCAGCTCCACGGAGCTCCACAGAGAGGGATTTGGGAGTCCTGGTAGACAACAGGTTAACAATCAGCAATGTGCCCTTGTGGCCAAGAAGGCCAATGGGATCCTGGCCTGCATCAGGAGGAACATTGCCAGCAGGTCAAGGGAGGTGATCCTGCCTCTCCACTCAGCTCTGGTGAGGCTGCACCTGTAGTATTGGGTGCAGTTCTTGGCTCCCCAGTACAAGCAGGACATTGAGCTTCTAGAGAGAGAGCAGCGTAGAGCCACTAAGATGATTAAGGGACTGGCGCATTTGTCATATGAGGAAAGACTAAGCAAGCTGGGCCTGTTTAGTCTGGAGAAAAGAAGGCTGAGGGGGGGATTTGATTAACATGTACCTGAGGGATGATTGTAGGGAGGATGGGGCCAGGCTCTTCTCTGTGGTGGCTGGTGACAAGACGAAGGGTAACAGGTGAAGTTGAACCTCCACGTGAAGAAGAACTTCTTTACTGGGAGCCCTGAAACAGGCTGCCCAGAGAGGTTGTGGAGATCATCCAAACCCGCCTGGATGCCACCCTGTGCCACGTGCTCTAGATGTCCCTGCTGGAGCAGGGGGTTTGGACTAGGTGATCCCTAGAGGTCCCTTCCAACTGTAAACATTCTGTGATTCTTTGTCAGGCTGGTAATGAAATGTGGTTACATTCCTTTAGCAACTTGCAGTTTTGGCGTTCCTCACACTTTCACAGTACTGTGTTAGGCTGCTGAAGTTCTGTTACTTTTTTTCCCTTTATGTATGTGTTTCTACATATGTATATGCAATATATAGCTAATAGCTGCCAATATATAGCTAATAGCTGCATGTGTGTGTATATCTATACATATATATATATTTATCTATATATATTTGGCTATATCTATGCCAACTTTAGAACGTGAATTTCAGAACACTGAAGTAATGTAGGCATTTTAGCAAATGTTCACTATAAGTTGTCTGAAATGAGTAGAGGAACAAGTTATGGTTTATTCTTTCAGTTTTATTTTTTTGGCTGTTTTACTGAGACTTCCAAACTTTGGCCTGTGATGCCTTAGACTGAAGACTTTTGCAGAATGCTACTCTTGCCTCCCAAAGGTATATAGCTTTCTTACAGAAAAATAAGACATTTAAAAAGACTTTGGGATCAAAACTGACTATTTCAATTCATATAGACAGTGTCTATGTTCTTCCACTCCTGCCTCTAAACATCACTGTATGTGAAAGAATGAATATTTATTTCAATTCCCTGTTAACACAGGTATAGCTTGTATAATGAGGATGAGGGCTTGATAATCTGGTAGAGCTTTGGTAGAGCTTCCTATCTAAGAGCAAGGAAGCAATTCTGAAGGAGTAGAGAAATTTAGAAATGTTTTAAATTTTTCCTTTCTGGGCCACACTAAGCTATACCAGGGCATTATTCCTAGAAAAATCATACTTCTGTAAGATTTACTGGCAGAATTCAGAGTTTAAATCTTGTTCCTGAATGTTCCTGAATGCCATAAAACTCAAAATAGTGTTGATCACGGGCATAAAGTTTACAAAATGATTTTGCACATAAATACATGTAGAGAGAACTCTGATATTTCCATGGTGAGATAAAGCAAGTAATAAGGGACTGGTAATCCTGGCTAAAGCCAACACATGATCATAATCAAATGACGGCTTGAAGAACATTTTTGTATCATTTACACTGCTCCCATCATCTAGACTTAGAATGGCAATTACTTAAAAAGCTATGAGTGGATTACCACAGAATCAGAATAAAATGTTCATCCTCAACTGCAGTACTGCTAAGCATAAACAATGTGGTTTCAATAATCAGTTGCAACATACTGAATTGTTAAATCATGATAAATGTGTTTAATTTGTTGGCATTTTTAATTAACATTCCATAATTGTCTTATTAAATCCTTATTTGAAGTTTATATTCAAGTCAGCTTCAGTTTTATTTCTGTATGCTTTTCATAACTTGTTTCCCGTGTTTATAGCTGTCAGATCGGTAGAGCATTCCCATATCCAATTATGTTGGCTGTACTTCATTATGCCTTATACCAAGATGTTTGTCAGTCTGATCATACCAGATTTGCAGCAGACTTTTGGGAAAGCAATCAGTGACATTCTTGGTAGAGTTTAAGTTGTGGGTTTATCAGAAAAGTTCTGCTGTAAGATCTAGGACTTAATTCTAGCCTTGAAATGGTAATTCACTGTAATACATTTCCTGCCATACAGAGAGGCTGTGGGCCTCAATGTATTTGAACCTTACATACTTACAGTGTCTGTGGTTCTGATACAAACGTGTATTAGCTGTTTATGGATACGCTGTCACCTGACTAGGAAGCCTATTTTTTTCCCAAGTATTGTTTTTCTCTCCTTTATAGTTGAGTAGCAACTTCAGCAGCAGTGATATTTGCTCTTACTTCTTCCTTATATGGAATAGTATGGAACAGTGGAACAACGTTGTTTTCTTTCTTTTAATATGTATTTAATATGTCATGTATTTATGCTAAAGGTAGGAATAAATCTACTTTGTTTTATATATAGGAGAGATTTTTCCTATGCTATGGTGTGTCAGAGAAATAAGTTTTGTTGACCACTCTCTCTGTATTGAATTTTAAGGTTTCAGATACTGAGATTCCATACCTTATTTTTTACATCATGAGAATTTTTATATTTTTTTCCGCTTGTGGAGAACGTTCCTTTTCTGTTTCAGGAAAAGTACTCACATGATATGAAATTTATCTACACAGCCATTGCTGAACAGTTGTGTTATCTTCATCAAAGAGTAAACTTTTCTTTGCCTTCAGTCTATGACGATTAAAACTACAATGTGATGAAAGAAGTAGGATTTTTTTTCAGCTACTTGCATTAATGTTCATGAATCACTCTAGGCTCTTCATGAAGAGGTAAAACAGCAAGTAGATTTTTTTGGATAATATATTAAAAATGTACCTAACTCTGCAAAAACATTAGATGTTCATTATCAGTTTAGGAGCTGTCATGGCTGTGGTGTAATGAAGGTGTATTCACAGAGTTTGGAATATGCGTGTAATTTTTCTCCTTGTTCTTCAAAAATTAAAACATGAGCCACTTATTTCAGAAGCAGTTCTGTGAGCTTTCTATTCAAATGTCCTCCTCTTTCCACCTCTTCCCCACCAAATATATATATCACTCTGTTCTATCTCTTTATCTAAGCTGGTGGATCTATTGCTATTTCAGATTTATCTGAAATACCACAGGGGAATCATACTGTTAGAAACAGTGAATGAATTTATTGTGATTAATTCAAAAACCACTTGAATGTCATGGTTTCAAAATCCATCAGTATAAATTTGCAGGCTGCTTTGTTGAAATTGAATAAAATAGAGCAATGAAGAGAGAGAAAGAAAAACTCTCTATCATCCCCCCCTCCTCCTCCAAATAGTGTCTAGCATTGGTCTAGTATTTGCTGTGTGCCACTGTCTCTGAAAGTTTGCTGTGCTTAGTGTGTAGCGTGTCTTGAACTTCAGAAAACAGAACTGCATTTTAATTTAAATTGCCACTAATAACAACTATTTACAGCATAGAAACATGTGTTTGTTGGCATATATTATGCAGGCATTTGCTTCTTTTTATCCAAAAAACTGTTTTCATTTTGTTGACAAATATGCTTGATTGGTCTTGTATGTAATCAAACTGATATTTCAACATATAATTGGAAACTCACAGTAAATTTTCATGGGAAACCATGCAAAATAATGCTAGCAAAATTATTAGAATTATTTTCTACTGTACTTTTTTCTTTCAGACTTGACAGACGAAATGGAAGAAAAATCATTTTGGCAAGCCCCAGTGCCTTTGAACAATGTATAGTGAAGGGAAAATTAAGCAAACTGAGTTCATGGCCAGTCACTGTGTTAAAAAAGAATAAATTAAAACTTTGTAGTATTTCGTGAGTGTAAAATTAAATTTATAATGATTCATAGTTCCTGCAATTTTTTTCCCTTGCTTTTATGATGAGTTATGATATATTAGCCATTTACTTCATATTCAGGTCCCTTTGGCAGCATCTTCTGAATATTCATTTTCTATATGGTAGTCTCAGGGATGATGCCTGAACATTAGTAAATTTTGCACTCAGATAGGGGATATCGAAGGTGTTGGAAACAGGTGACATTGTAACAGGAAATAACAAACTATTACGGCTTTAAAAATGGAATGGAAAGGAATGAGAAGTCTGATTCTAGAAAAAAAAATCTAGAATTTTTGACATGTGAGGATATTCTCATTAAGGCAAATTCTGCTGCATGAGGATAGTGAATGAATACCTCAGAGAAGATACACAGCAACGGGATCACCTAAGGCTAGCGCTAAGCCAATAATGCATAGCCCTCATGCTATTATACAAGATGAAAAAAAGCTTAATTACTCTTCGCAGTTAACAAGGATCACAGAGCACAGACTCCTGTAGGCTGTCAGGAAGCCGTGGCTCCAGAGACAAACTCTTGTGGGATACTGTTTGTTAAAGCCTTCAGGTAGACCACCACCTCTGAGCATGATCACCCAGGCCTTCTTGCTTATCTGGTTATCCAGACTCTGCTGTCCTAAATTGGGTACAAGAATACTGTGGGAGACGGTGTCAAAAGCCTTGATAAAGTCAACATAAATGACACTCACTCTTCTCCACTCTTGTCCCAAATCCATTTTTTTTATCCTTTGTAAAAGGCAATCAGGAGGGCCAGGCATGCCTAACCCTTGGTCAAGTTATGCACAGAAATGTGCTCTAAGAGGGCTCACAAAGATTTTCCCAGGAAAAAAATGCTTTCAAATAATGGTGCTCTTCAACACTCATGTGTTTAGCATAAATTACAGTGATCTTCAGGAGCTATTTTTTAAAGAGCTGTTCATTTATTCTAGACCACAGATGCCGGCTAGCTCATGTCTACTTCTTATTGATAGCTCATTGCTGTAGAGTATCCCTCTTTCCAAGGAACAGTGAATCGAAGCCAATGTTTTCACTCGCCATGACGTATTTTGGAATGGCCAAGCTGGGCAATGGTGACTTGATGTGCAAAGCAGCCACTGCCTACCTTGAGAGCAGCTATTGTCAGTGGAATAAATATGTGTGCATATCAGGTGCTAAACATGTGTTATGCAATTGAAGGTGAACTTTCAATTCTGAGAGACTCACAGTTCCAGAAGAAACTAGAGGATGGAGAGAAGCAGGGAATAATTCTAAAAACAAAATCAGACACTCTCAGACACTGGACTGTCCTTCATCCTCCTCAGTTTTGCAGCCAGCAGAGGGGCATTCCACATCCATATAGATGTGGATATTTATAGATATCCGTATAGATATGTCACCTGATTTGCCTTGTGATGATGACTAAAATAGTGAGAGCAACATTTTATATATCAGTTCACAGATTCTATTTCTATGCTGGAAATGCTTGGCTTAACAGACATGGCCAAAAAAAAAAAAAAAAAAGAAAGTCAGAAAAGATTAAAGGGAAACTTCTAAAATCATATTGAAAATAAAAGCTTTTGCTGATCCTGTTCTGAGTAACTGTTGCTTGTGGTTGTTTTTCTCTGATTTGACATCTTTGGGATAAACAATGCAATAAAAGCAACCTAGTTCAGGTTGCTTTTTGTATTTATTACAGTATTTTGTTAGATGACTTTATAAAGAAAAAAACAACATTTATCTGTTCAGAAGTATAATTTCTTAAGTAAGGACATCTCCCGATTATCATCTGCATCTAGTGCAGAGAGTAATCATTAGACATTTTAGAATACATAAAGCACATGTTAGAGTCAAAGAATAGAATTTCTGTTGTCTAAAAACATTTTTATTACTTTATCAGTAGTATTTGTGGGTTTTTTTACTGAATTGTAACTTACTTTTATGTAAGTATACATAAAATGATGAACAATATCCACCATTAAAATTTAATGGGAACAAAAGAGTTTGGGGGTTGGAAAACAGAGACTGAAGCACATTGTAGAGGAATCTTAAATATAAGTGAAAAAGGTAACTTTTTCAAAGTTTCAAAACTAAAAAAAAAATGAAGAATCCCTTTAACATTAGACTTCTTTTAAAAAGATGATAGCAATACTTGTTTCAACTGTAGTTGTATTTGTTGTTTTATCCACTTTACATATAAGCTGCGCCTTTGTGGATACAGCCGCTCTGAAGATGTCTGATGCCCAGATAATAACGAGGTTTATTACCTGCTGGTTGCAGCTGTATATTCAGCAGGATTCACAAGGGAAAATATCACAGCAGGAAACTTTTCCCTTTTCTCCTTTCCTGAAGGATGCAATGTCACAGCTGACTGTGTGAAATGATATATGATGTGAATTGCTCTCTGTGCTTGCAGAGGAGCCGAGTGCTTTAGAGATATATAACTGGATAATAATAGAGATAAATGAAGATAGATTCAGTAGAAAAGACTGCTGTTAAAGTATTTTTAAAATGTGCTATCATACTGAGAAACGAATAGCCTTAAGGTTGGGCAGAAAAATAAGGGAAAAAATCTAAGAATGCTAGGAAGGGACTATCTTAAGGTGTGTGTTTTTTTTGTTTGTTTGTTTGGGTTTTTTTTGCTGCTTGTGATCATGAAATTATGGATATGGGACAGATAGATGCTGCATTAGATCATTTTATCACTCCCACTTCCACACCAGGAAATTAAATTCTTGAATGTTTTATTCAGTGTATTGTCAAAAAAAAATTGCCCAGTCTCATTTTAAATGGCTAGAGGATATTCCTAGTAATGAACAGGAGAAATTCCTTGATATTTTTCTGGCTTTAATGGGCTATCTTGTTGGTAACAATACCTAAATGACAGAAGGTGGTAATTGCCCTGAAGGAATACCTGTATAAGAAGCTGTGAACATTGTGTTAATGTACCTACTGATTACACTAGTGATAAGGGTGTATGAATGTGCTAATGCATGAAATTAAACCCATTTGTAATTATTTTAAACGCCAGTAGAGAAAGCTAATATGTTTTCAACCTTGAATTCAGAAGGTAGCCCAGATAAAGGAAATCTGGTGGAACTCAGTCTGGAAGAAAAGTACATGATTGTATCCTCACAATGTCGAAATAAGAATAATTCCTTTTATAAAAGAATTTCAGAGAGAGGACTTCACTGATCCAACTCCTCTGTGGACTAAAATAATTTCAGGATGAATGAAGAGAAAGGAAGTATGGATTCTCTCTCTGTATACAATATATGACTTTGCATGGAAGGAATGAATCAAAAACATAACAGCATTTTAATTTGTGTGCAGACGAAGGTGAACAGAGCAATGTTCCTCACAGAATCTCTTAGCCAGTAGTGAAATCCCTACTTTCATAGGCTTACAAAACAGTGACTTCAATGAAACCAGCTGGCAAGATTCTCTTTGACCCAAATATCTTCTTTATTTTCTTTCAGTTGTGAAACCAGAAAACTATTTCTGCAACCTTTCAATGACATCGAGAAATAGCATCTCCTCCATAAGTGCCTTAATCACCATTCTCAATTTGTAATTATTTCTCCACAGAGATTTTGGCTATTATTATCTTTCTCATAATTTGTCTAAAAGGTCAGTTTGATTTAACCCTAATACTCTAACTTAATCATTTTGACTGATTAACTTGAATCCACATGCTAAAAGGAGGTAGGCAAAATACTCTCTTTGTTCTCCAAAGATACACCAAATTTCTTATTAGTAAAATTACATTGAATTGTGATATCTATTAGTGCCATGGTATGTAGAAGCAGAGTTTGATTACCATAATTTTGTGCTTAGGTATAGCATGAAAATATGGTAATAGGAACCATTTCAACTGTTTGTTTTTCAGTTTCATAAGGAGGTCTTCCATCCCCATTTCTGTTCATAAATATGTTCTAGATTTACAGTTATCTCTCAAGCAGCTCTAACATTGAATATGTCTGTAATTTCTAAAAGTTCACTTTTTTCAAGATTGATGTGTTTTGTATTTTTAATTTTATACAGCTTTAAATGATTTGTAAGTTGTTTTGAGGAAGGTCAGATCACACTGATGGCGGTACTTAAAATGTAACTGTTCAAAGATATTAAGATTTATTGTAGGGCCTTGTTTGAAGCCTAACTATAAGTAAAAAGAAACAAAGGTTAGTGTAACAGTTTGAACACCAGATGCTATGCTTACCATTTTATTGTGTTATATTCAAATTCTCCTAAAAATTGTTAGTTTCCATGACAACTGGTTACTTGATATAACTCTTTCTGTTATCCTTTATTTGAGCTAAATTGTCCTCCTCGTTCTTCACCAAAGCGCATGTTTTTGGTGGGGATATCCTATAGAGGCAAGGGCCAGTATAACTTTCTGCACAAATAATCAATTCTCACTATGTGGTATATGGCAGCAGTTGAGCTACTCTGCTGCTGTGACCCGAAGGATGTGATAGTTTCTCTTGGTGAGGCACCATTGCTTCCAGGCTTGGTCACAGGGGAGTTCCCTGATTTTCCTGGTACCCATGCCTACTTCAGCCAACAGCCCACTTGTTGAAAAGGGTTGTTGTGGCAGATAAAAAGTAAAAATCAGCTAGCTTCATCTTCTAGCTTGACAAAACCTGAACCATAACAGCTACTTGTAGCTATCACTGAAAGGCAAACCTCTTATCTTTACATTTTTTAAACAGTACTATATAGGTGGTGCAGGCTTTTCGGTTTATTTTGAAAGTTGCTTTTTGAAACATCTAAATGTGCATTTAGGAATCTTTCTGAACAACTAATTTTTTCTTTTTTTTTTCTTTAAATTTAGTGTTGGCCTGGGCTTCTAAACGTGGTAAAACAAGTTTACTTTTGAGATTACAAATCTATTTCTTAATAAGTGTGTCTTAGAACCATCTCTAACAACCTGACAATATGTTACTAACTAGTAAAAATTATACCATAGATTTTGGAAGGTAACTTTCTTCTTAGGTTACCTAATTAAGATGTACTGCTAAGACAAGATTCAACAATTTAGAGTCATTACTCCTAATTGTCTCTAAGCTTGTCTAATTCTTTAATGAGTTTTAATGTGTCATATCACAATTATGTCATACCTCAACCCCATCTCTTTTAAACAGCCTCCTTTAAATTTTTGTAAATATGTGTATTTGCCTCGGGTGCTTATGATACTGTCTCCAGAAGCCACCCAATTGGTAAGAAAGCAACAGTTTGAAAGGCCTGTGTTAACTTTTTTCTGCTGGACAGGAACTAAATATCAGTCAGGAAGAAGTAGCTTTTGAACACCTTTGTTATAAAGGTTTATAAATGTTTTTTTTAAAAAAAATGAGTAAAATGACTTGTGAAAGGAAATAGATGCTTCGTGTTTTCTGTGAAATTGTATTTCGATTACCAACTTTAATAATCATCTTGTTTGAACTGAATTATTATTTCAGGATTGAAAAAAAAAAACACAAAGTAGTTTATTATATCTTGTGTATGGGAAAGGTCAGAATGCCCTGATGCATTCAAATGCTGATGCTTCTTTGTGCTAAGCCCTCAGTTACTAATTTCATGCTAGGCAAGCAAGGGAATAGAAATTGATCCCAGTATCTGAAATATTTTCCCTTTGTTGCTGAATTGAATACTTGGGCAAAGGCCAGCTCTGATAGACACTACATCAAGGGTAGCTCACAATTTCAAGGAAAAAGTCAGGGCTGACAAAGCTTTATACTTCTTTGAAGATTCTGTATAAGTTATGTGGTGCAAAATGGACTTTTTCTTTTCTTTTTTTTTTCCCTAAAATGAAATATACTAAACTTAAACTATCTTGCCTGTATTCATATATTCAAGTATTTATGGTATAAGATAAATATTAATTTTAAACAAATACTAAAAATTAAATTAATCTCTCTGCTAAAAACTGCCTTCTGAAGATCAAACCATTCTGAAGCAAACAATAGCCTTCTATCTTGTTTGTTTGATTAAAAAGCTCATAACCTCATTAATGGTGGGAGATTTTTGTGGCTGAGTTTTTGAGGTTAGGGAGTTAGGTATAAACAAAGACATTTTCCATACATTTTTTTTTGTAACTAGTATAGCCATTGCTTTTGCATGAAAAAATCTTTCAAGTGAGTTCCGTTTTCTTCTATATGTGAATTTGCTCTCATTAATTTCAAATCATATGACAATTCCAGGATTTTAAGAAAGTTTTACTTTGTTTCATGAGATAATTGTGGTTCTGGAGTGAGCTTCCTATGAACATGCAGTAAAGTACTGTATAATATCCTCAGGAGCAGATGAGAATTATTTTAGTTATTTTGAGTTGCCGTATGTTTGGTAGAAGTTTCTTTTCCTCTCCCTTTCAAGCCAATTACAGGCAATTACTGTTATGTTTTCTCCTAAAGGATTTCCAGCTTGACTTATTTGGTAGTGGCAATAGCAGTACAGTTGACAGCAAGACAAGCTGAAGCAGTAAGTCTTCTAACACAATTTTAGGCCCAATATGCATCTCTTATTTCTCTCCTTTTCTACCTCAGTTAACAATATGGGACAGATTTTTGATGTTAAGAAACAAAAGTTCATGATATTTAAAATTTCTTGCAGCAACTTTCTTATGTGGACTTTCTTTGTTATGTGGCCTTTTTCCACAATGTTATGGTGACGCGGTGGGGGCCAGTACATGGTTTGCAAAGTGATTTATACCTGGACCTTTTCTTCCAAGCTATTATACAGTGCCCAGTACACTAAACCTGACTGAAATCTGAGAGGAAGTGGGGAAAAAAAAAAAAAAAAAAAGCCTTTTTTAGCCTTAATCTTTTAAGGCTTGTTTTTACTGGTCATGAAATATAGCTGCTCCCATTTCAAGGAAACCTACCATTTCTTTTCTTTTTCCAAAGCCACAGGTGTAGGAATGCATGATCACAGCATAACTGTGCTCCCTTTCTATGTTACAGTGCATCTGGCTTCTTAAAGTTCACTGTCACATTGAGTGATATGTTAATGTTGAAGACAGAATATAGTCCTCACTGTTTAAGTACATACAGGATCTTTTGCTCTGTTTATGACTACAGAATGTCTTCTAGTGGGGTGTTTACTTAACACTTTTTGCCAGGATTGTCTTTAAGTGTCCTGAAATAATTCTCATATATTTCTATATAGGCTACATAATCTTATATTTATCCTTAGATGTCAAATAACATCTTTATAAATCCAGAATAACTGCTAATGGTTAACCACAACTCTCTAATATTTATACCCTATGCAGACTTCTGGCTTGCCATCTTTTTTGCCAGCCCTCTTGAAGTATTTGATATTTATATCCAGCTAAAGACAATGTCTGCAGTTTCTGGAGAAGAAGAAAGGTACAAAAGTTGTTACTGGGACAAACACTGTGAAAATAGAGCCAGTAGCTTGCTCTTCTGACATTTCTAACCATGGTTTGAAAGAATAATCAACAAAAAGACCACCTTTCAAAATAGTAGAATTGCCAGCTGAAGCTCAATGACGGACACCTGAAGATATAGAAAGGGGCAGGTTATTAAAGTTTTGCACAATGACTAAGGAACAGGAAGTTTCGTTTCACATAACATCCAGTTAAAGGTCACCAATAGCAGGAGGGAAGTAATCAGGCATTCAGGGAAAGTAGAAAACATGCCAGCTTGTAGGGAAGACTTGCCAGTTTAATTCTAAAACTGCTGAGATGCATTAGAAATTGGATAAAGTTTTTGGTTACATGCGTACTTAGAAATATATACCATAACTCTAAACATTTCAGAATGACTCTGAAATTGCACTATGCAAGAAACTGGATCCGTGCTCGGAAAACAAAGACATACTACACGGAACTGTTGAAAAGAGTAAATTAGAAAGAGGAATCAGAAGGGAGAATTCAGAGAGCTGCAAAATACCACTGCATCAGAAAGTTTCTTTATCTGACCTGTGACCCTTCTGCCAAAACCAAAGGAAGTCCCATCTCTCAAAATATCCCAAAGAGAATCAATCAAATAGGTTGTACCAAGACTGATCAACGAGAAAGCTTGAAGATAGTAAGACAGAAGGAAAGTGGTGATATTCTTTACCAGTAGGAATAAACACTATCTTTTTCCCCTTTGCAATACTTACAAGTATGGCATTAAAAACAGTTACGTTAACTGCCTTTTTTATTTCCTGTTCTAATAATACAAAGAACAAAATATTTTGTATTTTTTGTTCAAAATACTGATATTTAATTTGATATCAAGCTATTTATGAATTGTATTATACTGGACCAGACTAATTATATTTTTTCATTTTTGAGCTTTGTTTCCTGTGCATGAGTAATGGTTATTCTCTAGAACAAATCTTTGTTCCTTCAATCCGCTTTACAATTTCCTTTTGTGACTGATGTCACTTTGAACAACATGCTGTAAGCAAAATGAAATGGTCTTCTTCCTCAAATCTCATCTGAATTTTATGTAATAGAAAGGGAGTCTTTTAATGATTTTCTGCTGTGTCTTTGTTTTACTTCATAATTTTACTTTCCCTTGGACTTCAACAAAACACAGCTGAAATCTTAGAGTAAACCAAAGGAAGTTGACTTAGAAGAATAATTACCTGGAGAATTTCCAGCAAAGAGGCAATATTTTGATAATTAACCAAAGCTAATAAAAGGTACAAGATGTTTGTAAGAACAACAAATGACATTCCCAAAAGTTAGTGAGAAGGGCTCTTAACCAGAACGTGAATACTGCAAATGCAGTTGGTGAGTGCAGTTGATGTTTTAGGCTCTGATAACCTCCTCTAGGGCTAAAATCTCTGCAGGTATCTTGCTCTGAAAATCTTTTACATACAGTCCTATCATTTAGGAATACTGTGCATATTTTTTATGAGTCATCCTAATGTCTTAATTAGAACATACCTTGAGTCTTATAGGCTCCAGGGTATTTGGTATTTCAGTTTATTTTTCTATATGCTTCACCTGCTGGGCAGAAATATCAGCTTTTAAAAAATATGTGATATACAATAGGTAAAAGTGCTTACAGATTATAGGATGTGGAACAATTTTAAATTGATTGGTTAGCTAAAATGACTTATTTTTCACATCTGTCTGACAAAAAGTTGAACTTTGATTTCGAGCTTGAAAACAAGTTGAGACATAATTGAAATTAGTGTACTCTTCTGCACTAAAAACTCTGACTTTCTCTTTCCAGCTTTAAATTTTATTTCCATTCCATTGAGTGTAGGTGTTTTGCAACATGTTGGAATAACAGAAGTGTGCCAGACTAGGATAAGGAGAAGAATACAGGTTTATTTTCTTTCGAAGTCTGTTACACAACAGCATCGTATCATATTATTTCTCTTTCAATGGCTTGTTTCTGCATCTTGGTCAAGTTTTTTCTTCCCATATGGAAAGTATCGTGCTATTTGGTAGTATTTTTGGTTTTGTCCTCAGAAAACTCAGTGTCTTTACTTAAAGTAGTTTTGTGTGTGGGAGAAGAAATTTCCATTGGTAAGAGAGAAGAAACACAAAGAGGAAATACTTTTTTTTTTTTTTCCTAGTTTCATAAAGCTTAAGGGTACGGAAGCACCAAGGAATGCCCTTGCCATATGCTTAATTTTTCTACCCTGGTGTGTAGTTACTACAAGGTGATGTGTTGCTAAAGATTTTGTTCTCAGTATGTTTTGAATTGATTTCTAACATGAAAGAGTTTCTAAAAATTCAGATAGATATCTAATATTCAGGGCCTTCTTCAGTCTCTACTTTCCTAAATAATTTTTGTTACATCTTCTTTACTCATTTCACTCCGTACTCTTCTCTCTTCTATTAGTGTAACACAAAAATACAGATAATCACAGTTGCTTCTGTCTCAGTTTTTGTTAAGAAATGGTCTGTATGATCTCTCTTTTCTTTAGAGTGATATCTCCTGCCTCTCTGCCATTAGGAAGCAGTGGGGAACAGTGACACTTTCTTCAGTTCAAGTCTGTAACACTCTTGAGGAACTATCTGAACATAATGATTTTCAATTTGGAAAACTCTCCAAGGTTTTTTTTTTTTTAACTTTACTATTTTTCTAGTCCCAAAAAAGGAAAGTCAGCCTAATGATCCGTATGTGTTTCAGCTTACTGATAATGTTGCAAAGTATATGAGCTTCATTTTTACCAGCTCAAAGAAGAAAAAAAAGCTCCTAAAAGAGGAAAATATCTCCTAAAAGAAGAATATATCTCCTAGAGAATTAAGCAGACATGAAGGCAGCATTCGTATTCAGTATTTATTTGAAATTCGTTTATTTTTTAATTCCAAAAAAATCAAAAATGAATTCAGAATTCATGACTTATCAGTGAGCAGATGAAATTAATTTTGCAATTATAAAATCCGAGTTTTAATGAGAATTTTTTTCTTACAGTTCTTTTATGAAATACTATTTATAAGAATTCGAAAAATTTCTGGAGGATTTTTCCTATCATGCTGTTTAATACACAGCAGTGATAGCAAAATTTGAATTATGAATGATATTAAACAACATCCTGAGGGACGAAGAATGCTTTATTCAGCATGGAACAGCGTTCAGTATAATGCAGGTACTAATATCCTGTTCTGCTGCTAGTCAGAATTACTAACATCCTATTCAGGATTATTTTCAGATAGCTGCCTCATTCTTTGGCATTGTGTTTGCTGAGATAATTTCAGTTTAGCTTACCTTGAGTAACTGAAATATAAATTAATGTACACCAGACTTAAGAATTAATTCTAAAAGCTAGTTGATTATTTTCATGCACAGCTCTTTTGAGAGACTTGGGAATTACTTTACTGGAAAAGGCTTGTAGCTGCATTGGGGTTTTTTTGTGTGTTTGTTTTTTGAGAGCTAGGGCAAGTGTGATTATCAAGTGACAGAAGGAGCTAAGAAGTTATTCCTGGATAAATTATTGATTTCAGGTGCAAATTAGTTGGGCATCCAATAGAGATCTTATCTGAGACCCAGAAGAACACCCAAAACCTTCTGTAGAACAAAGCTGAATTGCAAATCATGTGAAAAACACAGGCAAAATGCTAAGATTTCTTTTCCAAAAATAAATGTGAAGGGAGAAAAATAAATCCAGGCTCACCTGTTGCCACACAGATTCCTAGCTACTTCATTAAACAGTAATTCTGTAATTACATAAAAATTTTAAAATCTAAAAGAGATTCACTACAGAAAGTTTACAGTATAAAGAGACTGAGCTAATTTAGCATCCAGTATATGAACTAAGCATTTCTATTAACAACTATGTTTGTAATTCATAACTTTGAAGCATAACAGTTTTGGTGTTTGAGAGTGCTATCAAAAAATTTCATATCTAAACAAACTGATTATGTGAATTTTTTTAAAAAATCTCTGAGTTGCTGTATTTTTGAACCCCCAAATAACTTTTGGAAATCAAACTAGATTCCTTCAGCTTGTCCTGGTAACAGTCTTTGAAATCCAAGTTTGACCTCAGTTATCGTAAAAGCAAACTACCCTAAGCAAACAAAAGCTAAGCAAACTAAAGCTGAGCAGACTATCTTTAGAATTAGAATTTAACTAATACTTCTGAAGCTATGAAATTAGAATATCTTCATCATATAGATATCCCGGGTCTAATACCACTAATTGGATATAGACTTAAAAGTCATAAAATAATCAGTGCTCATAATTTATTAAATATCAGGTTCCTTCCAGCCTGCAGCTTGAATTGTGAAACCATTTAAGATGCACAGGCAGAACAGGCTTCACTTTTTGGATCGAGGAAAAGGATATGGTGCCACTTTTCCACCAACTCATTTCTAAGCTGAACTATACATTACACTCTAGTTCACATTTAAAAGCTTGTACTGCATTACAGATGGAACCCATTAATGTTGTCTCGTTTTTAGCACATCCTTTATCTTTCTTTGCTGTGTTTCAGATGCTGTTTTCAGACATTTTAGCTAGACATCCGTGTTTGAGATCTTACATGATTTGAGTGTGCATATGTTGTAAGGCGGTGTAAGGATTTCACCAATCGTCCTATCAAAATGTATAGAAATGATGCTGCCAGTGACCGATAGCAACATGGTTGGGGATAGGATATCCTCCAGTAGGTAGTGGTATTTATGACATCATACACCATAATTTCCCCCATCTCATTCTTTATACAGAAATTACTCTGTATATTTCTAAAATGCTCTCAGTTAGGCTAACAGCTCTTAGGCTAAATGTGCACCTGAAGATTGAAAAACACAAAGATGCAAGCCAACACCTTGTCCACAGAAACAGAGGTCATATTCTTCCAACTAGAATTTGAAGCGCTCTGAACTGATTTCACTCATTGGATCAGAGAGATGGCTTAGCCATAATGGCTAGCCTGGACAGGTTCCAGTGAGGATAATTACATGATCTACATGAATTCATTTTCAGCTATGTGAAGCATTTTGATTTGCTTCCTGCCCTAAGTTCTTGCACTAAATTGCCAAGTGATGTTAAGCATGGGAATGTTTGTCATTACAGGAAGAAGTTGTGTGGGGAAAATGAAAGGATGCATTATGAGAGTATCCCTGTTAATTAACAACTGCTTTTCTGAAGGGAATTCTACAATGTCTTTCTTAGATAGTTTCATTAATCTATTTAACCACAAATTTCGATGCCAAGTCTCATACTGATTACAGATCACCCATCAGGATTCCCGGCATGTTAGAAATAAACAGACTTTTTCCTTTGCACTGTATTAATATGCTCTCACAACTCTTCCGAAATGTTTTGGATTACAACCTTAGACTGCACTATGTTAATTGGGCTGACTGGATTCTGTCATATGTGGTGCACCATCTCTGATGAGAAGCCTGACAGCCTGAAGAAACCCATTCTTTGGCAGTATCACTTTTGGACTAGATTTTTCCAGATTGAAATTGTAATAACTGAGACTCCTCTGAATAATATATATGCCTATGACAGAAGCCTTTGTGATGAGAAGTGAGAGCAACACTTCTGTCATTCACGAGCAAATGCTTTTCAGCTATTTAGTAGGTTTTGCATGAATTATGTAATTATTTTATTTAACTAACATAAAAATAGTCTGGAATAGTTCTTACTGGTTCTTTCCACAGCACTCAGAGTGCATCAGACATGGACAGCAGATCCCTGGGTGCCCGTGATTTTGTATGGATGCCCTGCTGGGGGCCATGGGTGCCTGGAGCAAGACTGCTACTGCTATTGGACACACTGTGGAAAACTGTTGTCCTTACTAGCTTACAGGGTAGTCAGCCAAAAGAAATGCCACAAAAGGGGAAACAAAAAAAAAGGGAGGGGGGACATAGAAAGAGACACGCTAGGTTCATGGTTATGCACCTGGTTATATACCTGAGAAACCTGATGTTTGAGGTCTGTTCTGCTGACCCAGGAAAAGTACCAGCGCCCACATTGCAGGACACAATAATCAGCAAGTTTTGCAATATTCCAGATGGAGCTTATTCTAATCTATTTTCCTGAACTGTCCTTGCTTTATATAAAAATCATTTGGTCACAGGAATAAAAAATGCTACTTGACCTTTCCACATTTTTGTAGGGCTATCAATGCAGAATGCAGTCAGTTCAGTTGGTATAGATGCTTAATGCAGTTTCTCTTTTCCAGGACAAGTAAAGACATAGAAAAAGAGGGCTTTTTTGTTGTTGTTCTGTGGTGTTTTTTTTTTTTCTTCTGTAACCTAATGGATTAGAGTGCTGTCATGGACGCTGCATTCATATTTTGCTGTTGATCAGGCAGAACAGGGATCCACAGGCAATCCAAAGCAGCTTGTCGCAAAACATCCTGTTCCCATACATGTTCTCCTCTCAAAAGAAAAAATACAGAGAAAATGCGTAGCTTTGAAACCCATCTGGTATTAACTGTCAAAATGCACCACATATCAGCAAGACCTTGGGATTTTTTATTTATTAGGTATATAAAAGTATTATATTTTGATTAAACATTGTTTTAAAGCCCTGATGTATATTCTTATAGTTAGAAGACTCAGGAATATTGGGATCATCATCCTAAGTAATTCATAAATCTGAAAATAGATTTTAAATATGTTGAGACTCTCTGTGTAACAAAATGAAAAGCAATATGACTCACCTTCAGCTTAGCAGTGGGGCGCAAAGCCAACTTTGCTCAGCACCTGAAGCAAGCAGTTATCTTTTAATAACCTTTCATGTTGTTTCACAGATAGAACAGAGATTATTAAATTAAACTGAAACACAGTCAAACAATTGTTGGCTATATAATGTCTACTTCTTCTATAGCACATTTTATCAGTAGATTGCAAAGGGATATGAAGGTAGTTTGAATATCTATTTAATTATATGACTTCATTTTAGTCCATTTACAATTTAATTTTGGAAAATGTTATTGAGTCCTGTATCCTAAAATCTCCAAAGTCAACTTCAGTCCCAGCCATTGTGTCTGCACTTTGAAGCCTTTTGAAGTAGCTTTGTATTGGACCAAAGCTGACGGATAAGTCAAAACTTGGCTGTGAGCAGAGATTTTTTTCTCCTTCAAACCACTGGTTCCTCCCTTGAATTGCTAAGGGCAGTGTCAGCCCAATCCGTAGATACTTCAAAGGGTTCAGACAGCAGACACCGTGGCTAGGACTGAAGCTGAAACAGACGGTTTGAGGGAGCCTGAGATCATGGGGTCTCCCAGTGCCTTTCAGCCTGTTTTAAAATAGATTAAAATTGAAATAAAAATAAATGAAAGTAAAAGTGTTATATTTGGTTTCCCTGTTTTTCTTTGTGTGTGATCTGGATTTTACAAGGAAGACTCTGCCTGCCTTCAGATCTGTGTCAATCCAGTTCCGCAGCAAAAAGATATGAAACTTTATTTAGCCAGTATCTACTCACTTGATCCAGCCAATTTTATTGGTATAGTATTCAAGTCTTTGTTGATGGTTGAGAAACAGTCATTTGAAGTCTGAGTGATTTTGATATAAGCAAAAAGAACTGAAAAATACATTGTACACTGTACACTGAACAGAAAAAAATCTGTACAACAAGGTTATAACTTTTGGTTATCTTATATTTCATAGCTCCCACACAATAACCAACTGAAGAATTTAAAAATTATTTTTACTGAGTAGTTCTTCTTCTCGGTCAGATATTGATGAGGTTGATGACAAGCAGACGTTACACCAGCCCTAGAAAATTCTGTTCTGAATTTTAACTGTCATTTAGATCTTAAAATCGTAAAGTACCTAGTTCTTTAGGATTCATTTCAGAGTATTTCCTTTGCTTATATAGTTATGAATATATATAGAAAATATACATATACATATGTAAATTTTCCACATGTACATCTACATATAGAAAAGCTATGCTATTTACTCATAACTGTCAAGACTTAACTAATGGCATATTATATATATATATAATAAAGTTGATTTACATTTTAGTGGTGAATTTGCATGTTCACCAAAACACAACCCTTAATTGGAAAACAAGTAAATGAATGTAATAAGAAAATTTTGAGACTGAAGGTATAAGAAGTCTTCTGTTTTACCTGATTTCTGCAGACACTACAGCATGTCACAGGTAATAACTTTTCACCTCTGTTAAACTGATGCATGATCACACTGTTGAACTACAGGTGAAAAGCTCTGCAAGCCCTTATTATTCAAGCCTGAATTATTCAGTTCTTTGGAAAGTATTAACAACATTAATTTAAAAGGGAGGTTTACTTTATAGATAAATAGTTTATTAAACCTATTTTTGATCTTTTTGAGGCTTTCCCATGCAATCCAGTTAAGTCTTTCACATAGTGGATGCAGAGTTTGAGGAGCACGGAGGTATATTTAAATATTCTGTCCAAAATAGTCCCATAAACTCAACACCTCAAGGTTGCAAGGCTTTTCAGTAAGAATTGTCTTTATTACGGAAAAAAAAATGGTGAAGGGGGAATGGTTTCTAACTTCAGGCCACTGGAATTTCGTGTCTGTATTTATGAGAATAAGATTTTGGCTAGCCATGGTGTCTAGTGGCTAGGTAACACGACATCTTTGCTGACCGTTTGAAAGTACAATGTGCCCTTGGTTTAGTGGAGCTTGTAGCTGGGTTGGCATCATGTGGCAGGGTAGTTTTGTGAGGAGAATCTTCCTTCCAGGCAGCAGTCATAAATGAAATAGCACCCAAACTTTTACAGAAGCAAAGGCATGCTGATCCCTGATGAGTACCTTGCAGGTACTGCACTGGTACGAACAGAGCATTAAGGACATCTGTACCTCTCCAATCTCACCTCAAGGTGGGACTGAAACTCACTTGCCAGACTGTGTGTCTTACCTGCCAGTTCCTGGGTATGGTGAAGCTGTGGGCTTGCCTTGTTGCCCACCCTGCTGGCACAAGTACCTGCCGGGTCTTGCCCCAGTAATGGTTGCAACTATTGTGAGCAGCATTAGCTCGTTT
Organism: Tinamus guttatus; assembly: GCF_059628265.1. NCBI lineage: Eukaryota > Metazoa > Chordata > Aves > Tinamiformes > Tinamidae > Tinamus > Tinamus guttatus. Next base: position 1,228,399 of record NW_028288984.1, read on the forward strand.
CATTAGGCACAATGAGATGTAATCAAAGATTACATCTTGGAAGTTATACTTTTAATTATAACCTTCCAGAGACCTGATGCAAGGCATCTGGTATTCCACTGACATTACTCAGCTTGACATTAAACCTATGTAGCCTGCTGGGCATGGTAATTTGTTGCTTAAACTCATTGTGATATCATGAATAAATTACTTCAGATTTGCAAAAGGATAAATTGTAAAACACACCTCATTCATTATACTGTAGGAGATCTATAGAAGAGTGACCATTCTCTGTTTTACAAGTTGGGAGTGAAAAATTTTGTCCTGACATCACAGTGCTTGTCACATATTCTGAACAAATAGGAGAAGAAAGATCATGGTCTTTAACAACTGGCAAAGCTATCTCTTAAAGCTATTATCTTATCAACTTTATATGTAAATTAGAGGGATTACTAAATAAAGCAGGAAAAATATTGTTAAACTTATGGTTTTACCCATTCCTCTCCTTATTTCCAAGCGCGATAAAAGGACATCACTGTGCAAAATTCTTCTGAGTAATCATAACAACACAGTTAGATAGCTGTTAGACAAACAGCCAAAATGTAGGATTTATACTGGTTGCTTAATTTTAAAATAGTAGTGAATTTTATTTGTAATGACAAACTCTTAAAATCAAACAAATTTCTATTCATCATCTAGAGTACATGAATCAGTATAGCACAAACATGATGAAAATACAAATTAATCTACTTAAATGACTCTGCATTGATACTCTGGAGTGCTGGAAATAGCTCAAGGATTCAGGGAAAAATGGTTAATCTTTGTCTTAACGTTGAAGCTTCCAAACTTGGAGAATAACTAGAGCTTCACTGCATCTAATGAGAGTAGAATGATGCCTTGATACTGAAGAAAGAAATGTTAGTTAATCACATATATCTGATCTTACTTTGGTCAAACATGAAAATAGGCCAAGTAGAGCTGGAAGAATAAAAGAAAGGAGTATATTCTTCGCATAAGCTCAGATAAGGAATAGGTAAATTCAGACATCTGCAAATGATAATTTGGGTCTTTTACTGTTTAGTTTTTATATTTTTGGTTGCAAGTATATACTCTGCTAACTGAATTTTGAGATTTTGTTACAATAAAATCTTTTCGATTCTTAATATTGAATAGCCTTTTGAAATATCAGCCTAATGTGGCTTAGATGATAATATAAAACTTGACCACTGAAAAGGTTTCCAGATGTAACTGAATGTCAGAGGTACTGGCAAAGACATTGCACGGGGGAGAAATCCATTGAAATGTATGACCAGAGGCAAAAATTCCACACTAAGGAGGCATCTATCTGCATGCTGCATTCTCTCATGTTGCTCGGCTTCTGGGTTGGATCAGCATTCAAGAAAGAAATATATTTTGAGGCAAGCGGAATTTCTTCACCTTATTCTCAGTTAAGGCAGCAAAAAGAAATAATTTATTAATAGATTGTCATGGGATAGATGCTGGATGTGCTTCACTGTTTGCTGAGACGATGTTTTTTCTGAGCAGCAGGCTTATGTCATAGCAGCCTGTTGGTGTGACTGGTCAGAGCTGCTTAAGTATGTGGTGGGATCATGCATCTTATATGGCTTCTGAGCTCCATGGATTAATGAAAATAGAGAAGAGGAGAATCCTCTCTAAAGAAGATCTCTAAAGAAAACAGAAGGCAGGTTATCTTTTTCAGGTGTATCACTGGTTGATTATTCATAAAACGCCCTTGTGTTTTATCACTCTTGTGTGTGTGTACTGTTTGTGCATGTGTGCTTATATATGTTTACTCTAAGATCCTGTATTCCCTAGTACCTGCCTATAATTACCTGACCCATGTTTCCCTCTCCTTTTTAAATAAATAAATTAGAATTCATTTTCAGAGAATAATTCTCTAAAAGGATGCAGATTACCTGCATTGAGAGTCATGTGGGTAAAATTATAGTAAGATGCTTGTCTGAGATCACCAGGTATATTTCAGCCACATGAAATAACTGAATCCAGACTTTGCCTTTGTCTTTGACTTAGCTAGAATTTCTTCCTGTCCAATTCATGTAGGCATCCCATCTGTCTACCCGTAACTCATAGATCATAATTGTGACCAACATTGAATTCTTCTGAGTTAAAAGTAACTGAGGAAAAGCAATGCCAGTTGGTGAGAGTCTCTTGGGAAGAGCAGCAGTCTGAGGTGGCTGCAGTTGGAGGTGGCAGCAGTGCAGTGTGAAAGAGACCTCTGGGTTGCCTCACCATTGATGGTATCTCTAGGAAGCCAGTAAATGCATCTCTGACCCGAATAACTGACAGCACAGAGCAAAGCATCCAGTGGCCCATATGAAGTGGCTGTACAAGGGGAAATTATCTGGTTCTTGTGGAGTTCATTGGGAGTTTGCTTTAGATGGCTTAGTTTGGTCTCAACATCAGTGAGAGGTTAAGTGGTAGTTGTCATCAGTGTTAACCCAAGCAACAGGGATTGAACTGAAAGGATCATATTTGCAGCCATTTTTAGGAAAATGCCATGATCTAGATTAACAGTTTGCCTCATGACACAATCCTCTTTCTGGAACCAGTAGAGGAAGCAATGGGTGTTGGAAATTTTTATCAAGCTGACACTGCCAACTTAACCGTTTCATTACTTCTCCGACCATGGTTGAAAAATTCCCATGATTTTCATTTTCCAGAAATAACAAATAAGAAATAGCTCAATTAGCAGGTGTAGCTCCAACACTTGCTAATATTTCCTCAGGGAAAAATCTTTCTCTCTTCTCCTTACTAGTTCTTACTAAAAATTTTCATAAAAAATCAATTATGGAGAAAAGCAACATGATTATGAAAATTGCAGAGCTGCAGTGAGTGATGTGGAAAAAAATTCAGTTAGTAGAGATGGCAGAACAGAAACATGCTGTGAAAAGGCACAAAACTATGAATAAAAAGGCAGGAATACTGCATCACTATGAGTAATGAGAGGTGAACTTTTTCTTGATGGCTTACAACAAACAGAAAAACAAAAATCTTACAGGAAAAAAAGAGAGTTTGCTCTATACCATTTAGATGATTAACTGTTTGGTGGCTGAACCTTTATTTCTTGCTTTGCATTACAACTTTGTTCCATAGAAATCCCTGTAAGGTAAGAAAAATTCTTAAAAAGTAAGAAATGTTCTTATGTTAGCTTTTACTTTGTAAGAATATAAGAACATTCTTAATTATTTTCTCAGTACCAGAATTTGGGGAGCATTTTTGGAGCAGAAAAAGATCCAGCTGCTGCTGTTAGTCAAGGAATGCATACAACTTGGGCTGAATTATTATTCGGCACCAGAGAAACCTCATGTGAAAGTGGTAGTATGCAATATCACAGCCATTGCAAGGGTATGGGTGAGTATCCAGCCTGAACTGAACTGGACTGACTAAATCCAGCCAGTTCCAAGGCGTTCATCCAAGACACAGAAGAAACCTTGAAACCAAGCTGAGATCACTTACACACAGAAACCGTGTTAAAGGTAGGTGCTTTTCTGGTATGGTCCGAGCTACCTGAAGACTATTATGTCTTCTTGATGTCTTAGTAGTCTCTTAGAAATACTCTTAGATGTAGGAGATGACAATGTTAAAGTAATGTAAGTGCTACTTTTTTTGCATACTGTGAGCATAAATGCTTTCACTAGGCATGGTTTCTGAAGGGGATACATCCTAAGATACTTCTAATTCATTAAAATGGTTGCACCATAAACACATGAAGTAATGTTTCACAGTTCTTCTTGGGTAATGACATGCTGGTGTTTGTGAAAGAGAACTGACCATTCTTCTGCTAAGGATCAGTGTGCAGACCACAAAATATCATGCAAACTTTTCCTCCTTTTTTCTCTGTGTTTTCAGCTTGACTGGAAGCATCAACTCACCACAGAAATAGGAAAGTCATTTAATCTTCCTACTCATTTAGCCCTAAGTCTTCATGAGGCGAAAGTTGTAAACACATCAAAACATAATAAGAGTTTTTGTTGAAACTATAATTCCCACAATAATTAAGGTAAAGTCTAGTTAAACTCTGCAATCAGGTAATCTTGGTGTTTAGAAGCATCAACCTGGAAGATACATAGTTTAGTCTTACAAATATGGAAGAGCTCCTTCAATAATAAATGATTGTTTACTAAACTTCAGTGAGGTTAGTAAATAATGACTTTACTTGTACACTAGTGTTAAATAACAACACCAAAATGCTATAGTCTGTTTTACTTCCCTTATTTTTTTTGTGTTGTTTTTCATCTTTCTGACCAAATGTCTGCTAGGCCTAATGCATTAGGTTTTGCCTTTCATACTCTTCTCTGTAGTATGAGTTTCCTTTGTGGCTGATGTTTTAGTTCAAGGCAGATTTTTGGATGACTGACACTTTCTATATAATCATGAGAATAATTCTTCCCTTTCTGCCATGCTTTAGTGCTGCACGTCCCTGCTGCCTTTAGAAGTTTGGGATTGTTATTGCTGTTAGTTGCTCTAGGGGCTTATTTTTGGAGCCTGACCATGCTGGTATGCCTACCATCATCCGTAGCCAGTAAACTTTGAAAAACTTACAATATTCGTCAGCCCATCAATGCTTAAACTGTGGTGTATGAGGACAGTCAAGATCTACAAACTGTGGATTATCATAAAGTGTCTTGGACACTGTCAGACAACCAAATTATTTTGATAATTTATTGTACTGCATTTTCATAGCATTATACTATAGGCCTTGTAAGTGCTCTCACAGTATCCTGACAAATAGATTACCCAAAGTACCATATTAATAGCAGTCGTAATATTCTGTAGGACCCAGAGACTGACAGTTCTTTAAATTATGTCTGAGTAATTTGCTAGGAGTGAACACTTTGGGTATGACTGGCTCCAACTAGTAATGCATTGCTTAACCCAGTTTATTGGACCTTGCTTTAGGCTCAGTGTGTGCCATTATCGTTGTGGGGTTTTAGATGGGGGAATCTAGTGCTGTTAATGCTTTTCTGATTTAGAGCAAACTTTCTTTTGTTTTTATACTCATTTTAATCACAAGCATGAGTAAAAGGAATGTAATTATCAAGTACAAAAGATTCTCTTTCCTTTTGCCTTCACTGAGTTATTCCTACTGAAGTTTGGTTTTGAGTACAATTATCATTATCTTGAACTAATTTTCATCACATGAAGTTTATTGTGTCCTGACTGATGACCAAATGAGTTCTCTCTGTCCACTGTGTCTGAACTCTGAGTTCTATCTGTCCACATTACACCAGAGGGTTTGAACCAGTCCGATTTGAAGTTGCTGAGACCCCATGGCCCACCCTGGGTTCGCAACTGTCTCATGCTCACCTTGGCCACCACAGGGCTTTCCCAAGATTGGGGTAAGCCTATTTGGGCCACAAAGCTGGGCATGTGCTGTGTTTGGAGTATAACTTCAGAGTCAGAGAGATGACGGTGCCAGCACAAGGAAAATGTGGGGCAAATGTCACAGCAGCTGCATTTTAGAGCACATTTAGTAACTACAGAGCTACTTGGAGAGACTTCGCGTTCTTCTGGGGCAGCATATTTTATCTTATGAGCAACTGAGGTGCGGTTGGTGTCTTTTTATCACCTGCAGGGAAGAGAAATAAGCCCATAGTTCCAAACTTTTTTGCTCCTCAGTGTGAAGTACAGTTACTGATGTTTCTTCAGTCCGTGTCAATTGGCCAAGAAGCCATTGGCCTGATAAGTTATGTCACTATGTGTGCAACTTATATGCACATTAAATGGAAGACAAAAGATAATGCTGCCTTCTAAGAAGAGTTAGCTTCCTGCAGAATAAAATGAATGTCTATATAAGATAATTCTTTTTTTCAGTAAGCAATTTTTCTTGCTCTCTTTCATCGGATAATGCTAGATAAACTAGCACAGCCTGGTGGCACAGAATAAATCATCATCAACTCATTTTCTTAAATATTTCTTCTGATATCTCTTGTTACAGTTAAGCTTTTTGTTGTTGCTTTTCAAAAGCAACATAATGCCATAAGCCAGGTACTATTCATTTCGCATAAATGTATATCATGTGTAGTAAGGAGAATTTAACGTCTGTGATACATTTCAAACTGAAAATACTGTTTGATACTATTCAGTGTCTAAGCAGTTTTGTCAAACAGAAATGTTTTCAAAGTTCAAGAATTGCCATGCTGATGAGAGTCACATACTCATGGACAAATTAATTTAGTGCTAACTAAGGAAAAAAATTAAACACCTTTTTTATCCTGAGGGTGTTCTTGGCAGAAGATACCTTTAACTGTACCTGTAAGGATGGAGGAATATATTTTAAGATAACTTTTTGCAGATAGGTTGTGTAGCACATGTAATACTCTGCTCCTACAGCAGGACCAGAAGAAGCAGTCATGAGTTATCTTCCTGAACTAATGAGGATTTTATCTCATAGCAGTCTGTCAAGCAAGTTCAATGAAAGTCAGATTAACTATTCATAAGGGGAATGGTGTGAATGGCATTTTTACCTAGTCTGTTATTATTTCTGAACTCAGGTGACCAGGTGCCATTTGCAGCTCAGTGAAACCCAGCAAAGAGTGCTTTCACACCTGAAACAAAAAACAGACAGACATTAGATACCACTTGAGAATGTGCAGTTGATGTGAGTATGTAATGAATACCTCCTCCTTCTTGGCCTTAGGATCAGTGTCTTTGAGAGGGAAAAGTGAGGCTCAGTCGTGTGCCCGAAGTCAAAGGACTGACTTCAGCTGTTCTCTAACACAGAAAAACACAACTTTTAATACAGATTGTTAAACATATAGCCTTTTTTTTTTTTTTTTGCTGTAATCGGTACATTTCCAGGTATGTATTTCAGCATGTACTTAACAGAATATGCAGTGCACATTCAAACATGTTAGCATTTCTGCAAGGATATATATTTCGTGTATGAAGCTGCATAGGTAATGATTTTCAATATATAATTTAGTGAATACTTGATTGCAGTATTAAAAAAAGAGTATGAATATTATTTAAAAAAGGAATATGAAATGTAAATGGATTTGACATGAATGTATCTGCAGCTATTATACCTCAGTGTTTGAGCTTTAGGAATAGTATATGTCTTTGACAGGTGAGCCCCTAGAGCTACTGAAAAGGAATCTTTTAATTTGGGCAGTTGCAGGTTATGGGTTTTATAATTAACTCAGGTGAAACAGCAGCATGTTGGCTTCATCTTGCTGTTACAATGTAGCATGCCATTATCTTCTAAAAGAAAGCATCTTTCTCTTCTCCCTCTCCATCTTTCTTCCACTCCTTTTCTGTTTTCAGGCAGAAAGTAAATGTTGAACAACTTCCGAAATATTTATTCCCCTCTCTCCTCTCCTTAGATCTCCTTCATCATAGCCAGGAGTGAGATCTTGATTTTCTAACAGACAGATTTTTCTCATGAGTGAGGTAGTACATGTGCACGGGAGAAGCACCTCAGTTGTATTCTCTATCTATCTGCAGTTCCCTTTATTTGTGGTTGTGTCACAGTTTTACGAAGCACTGGAAGTTTAGACATCATGTGTCACAGTGATGAGATGCTGCAATGAGGAATATAAGTCATATGGTATTGCATTCTGTTTATTATTAGGCCCAACCCCTAATGCTACAGGCATTTGAATGCTCCTTCATTGTTAATCAAGACTCTCAGCTACAGTTTTGACTCTGGATTTTCTGTTTTTTTTCAGCTAGATCATTGCCTTCTGTTGAGAACAGCATGGATTGCTGTTACCCCAAGACACTAACATTTGCACAAAGAATGGTGAATTTATTTCATTGCTACAAGAATGAGTGTTGAATCTAGTTGTTGCAAAAGAATATGCAGTTTCATTTTCTCTGCCCTTCCAAACTTCTAATTTTAAAATATTTTGCAGATACTTCCATCAGCGACTACCCTACAGGATTTTTCAATCTTGGAATAAGATAATTTGACCAGCTTAATTTGGTGATACTGCTTGTGTGGGACAAGGAATGAATTCAGGGCCAATTCAAAGGTCTGTCTATAAGGCCTTGCACTAGTTGATCCCTCCTATAGGATGCTGAAATTTAATTCCTATACAGGAACTGAAGTAAGGAACTGAAGTGCACTGAAGGCCAGATTTGTCTCATCTCTTAATTCACGTAGTTCAATGCAATACTAATACAACAGTCCACAGACTCTTTGTGGCATCCACCCAATCTTAGTGCCAGCTGTCTCCATTTAGCCCTATGCATACTTGCCTGCTTTGATTTTGCTACTGTTTTCATAATATTCAGAGCATTTGGTGCCATCTACTTTTGTTAACAGAAGGTGTAAAAGGTCAATAAAATGAGAACTATGACTGGCTGTGATAAAAGTGTCTGGATGTCTTTTCTTCAGGTCAAGGGAAGCTTGGTCTTTGACCTCCAGTTAGGAACAGGAGAGCTCTCAAAATGCACAGTGGATCATTAGTCATCTTCTGTGCATTAGCATCAAAATGCACAGGTTTTCATTAGTCATCTTAACATCTCTAGATTTAATTTAGATCAATGTAAGGTTTTCAGGATAAAATCCATCTCCTGCTGCTGTTAGGCAATTGGCAGAGTACAGTGTTTTTGCAGCCTGACTCTCCTCCTGTCTTGGCACCTTCCATTTGTGATTAGTGTCTGGCAGTTCTTTTGCATATTTTTCTTTAAGCAGTCTCACAAAACTGAGTGAAATGAGGACTCAAGGCTAACTTTTCCCTGCTCCTAGCACAAAACTTCTGTCGTTCTTCTTTTAAACAGTGGCTTGGGAATTTGGTTTTGTTTGCTTTGATCCCCCTTTACTGAGTTATTGCCATTCTTCTCAGGATCCTTAATAAGACCTGGTCATTAGGAATATCCTGTGCCTTGTTGAAGTGTGACACAGCTAAGACCAGAACTTCATTTCCTTAGCTACCTGTTAGTTTTAGGGATTCTTAACCATTTCTCAGGGGATTCAGCACTTAACAAATAACTGCAGAAGTCTTCTTGAAAATGCTTCTTTTCTGGAGGAATTGGGATGGTCTGGTTTGCCTCTGGTGTAGGAACACAGGCTCACTAGCAAGTTCACAGATTACGCTTGCAGTTAGGCTATACAGGATTGAATCCTGTGTATGAGAGGAAGTAGAAGGAAGAGTCAGGAAAACACAGAGAAAGAGATGCATGTGAAAATGACAAAATACTGTACAGAAATCTCTGTCTCCAAGAAGCTTTTCCTGGTCCCTAGACACTTTCTTTTTCTCTTCATACCTACACTTGCCTTGTTTGTGACCTCTCTCAGAAGGCTGGGAATAAAGTTTCCTTGTCATAAATTCCAGCTTGCTTTTGTCAGTTGAATCCCCTCAATGACTTCATAGAGTAGTTTGCACTTGCTGCAGTAATGAAACAAAATGAAATTGTGATTGAATAGAGACATGTACCAGCATTTGGCTGTCTCAGTAGGCCATTTGTAACATCATTTTTTCCTTGTGAGAAAGAAAGTGGAATAATTGCACAGCTCTACTTAATATAACTGAACTGGTAAAAGCCTGTCAATGCAAGAGGCCCTACTAATTGTAATGATGGCAGGAACTCAATGTGATGTTTTTAGGACAATGAGAAATTAAAACTTCTTCCAAACTATACTGTCTTCCAAGAGTACAAAGTTAATGAGGCACATCTTAGGTATAATTCTGGATATCCGATTACCATATTAGGCAGAATGGCTCATAAGGGTTTCAAGAAACAAATATGGTAGCTGTTTTAGCAAATAGAATAGTCAAGCAGAACTTTATTGTTCTATTTAGAGAATGGATAGCTTAATTACATCAAGCAAAAGATTCCATTGTGTCTGTTAAGTCTTTCAAGTGTATCTGAAAAGACTTAAAAGAAATGAAAGAGTGAAACAAAGGAAATAAACTCATTATATTTCTTTCCTCTTTCCTCTCTTTATTTCTCAAGCACTGCATTGAATAAAGGCAAGTATACACATTTAAATGTAGTCTTATTGACTCAGAGAAACATTGTCCAACTATTTGACCATGAGTGACGTCACCATCATTCTGGCTCTGTTGCTTTTGTCCTATCCTATGAGTCCTCCAGTGAGTTTAATGAAAAATTCATTTCAGTTGAGTGAGGTGCATGAAGAAAAATATATCTGATTTTTCAGATTTTTTCTTTTATCTGAAATATGATCTGATAAGGCAGAGAGATTCTGGACCAAAACACTTTGTGGTGTGAGCAGGAGATGATATAGAAACCTCTGTTGTAGTCTGAACTTTTCTGTGACAGACAGCACTAGCCTGAAAACAGAGGATATCAGGCTGCACAGAGCAGGGAACCTATAAGTAAACCTGGTAGTGCCCACTGTTGAAAATTATTGCTGACAGATGCTTGAAGTGTCTTTAAGCAGGGCTGTGTTTACAAAAGACAAAGGAAAGGGAACTTGAGTCCTCAAATATATAAACAACTGCTGTGCATAGTGGAGAATGACTTGTTCTCTGTGTTCATGGAATAAATAGTGGGTTTAGATAATAGCAAGGAAGATCAAGGTTATGTATTAACAAAAATATAATGGTAAGGATAGATAAGTACTTGCTATAACTGGCAGTGCTATGAAATACCTCTCATGTTAGAAAAATGACTGTCAAGGATGTTAAAATTACTGATCTATTAGAGGAGGGAAAAATCTTTTCTAATTTTATGATTCCATGATTTTGATTATAATCTATATTGTCATGCTTTACTAGGGATTAGTCAACTATCAATAGTCTGAAATGTAGCATGACAAAAAGAGCCACCAGGCTTATGTTTGCTGACAGTTTCTGCATGACAATTGAAAAACAATTGAAAAAAGGGACAGCATACATTTTGGTCATGTTATGCCTTGATAATTTTTTTCTGAAACAAAACTATGTGTTTTTTTATATAATACTAAAAGATCAGAACTTAGCAATGATGTTAATACTGTAGAAAAAAAAGTTTGGGAAATTTTATGTAAATATTAATATTGTTTTTAAAAATAATTTCTGAAATATTTTGTATGCTCTTCTTGATGGTTTTACATATTATGAAATATTTTTGTAATACTCTAGCTTAAAATGAAACATTTTTATAATATTCTAATATAATTGTTTTTAATTTGTGTAATGTTTTTACAGAAAGACCTTAAAAAAGAGCAGCCTAGTTTCTTATTTAGTGAGGCGTTAAGGAACTAAAGGTTAACTGCAGAGTAAATGATACCTGTGCCTCACTTACTATTATAAAATTGACAGTACAGTCCAATTCTTGTTGGTATATAGGTTGCTGGTAATTCTCTCTTGATTATTAACAATTTGTTATGATTTTACTGTTGCATTTTCATAAATATCAAGATGAGTAAGTGGAAAATACTGTTTTTTGTATTGTTATTTGTACCTTTTTTGCCTCAACTACTTATTTCTCTCAAGGTTTCTGTGTAAAAAATGAAAATATGCTGAAAAGACTGAGTTAAGTTCTTTAGAAAGACTAAACAGATTTCTGAACACTATTTTGATTTTCTCTTTAGAAATACTTTGTCGAACCTTTTAGTGAGATGGAAATTGATAAGGCTCAGTCTGATTGTCCAAGCTAGAGATGGCTGTGCTCTCCATTTGCCCGGTTCCCCCTTAACCTCGGGGTGGTACCAGCAGTACCTCAGTCCTGCCTGTGTCTCAGTGCCACATCCACAGCCTCCTCCAAACCCAGGAAGTGGAAGTCCATTCCCTTCTACATTCACCCGGTAACCCATGATGAGGTCCACCTACTATGACTGCCCGTGCCCCATGACGTCCTCCTCATCCAAAGGGCTGAGCACTGACCTCCCAAAACTTCCATGCGTCAGACTGCATCTGCCCCTGGATGTGGTTATTGCATTGCGAAATATACCAAGCCCAGTTTTACAGGCACAGTAAAAAAAAAAAAAAAAAAGAAAAGAAAAAGAAAAAGAAAAAGAAAAAAAAGAAAAAAAAGAAAAATTTACACAGACTGAGAATGAGAGACATCAATATGCTAAAAAAATCCCTATAATGACAAGGAAAATAGATTACCCATTTTCCATTGGCTACAAATGAGTATTCATTTTTCATAGTAGGTAGTTCAGTTTGAACTCCCTTACAGATTTGCAGCACCAAAGGAGTAGGACAAGAACGGCATCCTAAAATACAAGTGCAGCCTGTTCTGGGTATCTTGACTCAGCTTTATTTTGGTTTTCTTCATAGTCAAAGTTCTGAATTTAAAAGTTATCTGCATTTTATGCTGCCATTCTGTCTATCTTGGCGACTATACCAAGCTGAGAATGTTAAAAAGGAAAGGAATTCATAATTCATTATGCAGAGATTTAAAATAAATATTCCAGTCGTGTTTGCATGAAAAGAAGGTACTGTATATGTAGGCAGTGAACGTGTAATCACTGCTCCATTTCAGGCAAATGTCGCCATAGAGCCATCTGGTGTGTATTTCTTGCAATTCCACTCAGAAAATATTTACTAGTGCTTCATGAAATCATCAAGCCATTAAAAAAGCCATATGTTTTCACATCAGTGAATATCATAGAAGGCAGATAGTTCATGTTGCCACTGTTAGACTGAAAAAAGTTATTTGCTTGCTATTAGATTCAGTAAAAGAAACCTAGTATGAATCATTGCTCAAAAAACTTTCTTGCTCTTCTGATGCTATCCACATCTTGCTCACCTTTCATCATTATTGTTGTTCTTTGGGACTTGGGGCCAGATTTAGCTAATCCTCTGCATGTGCTGGCAAATTTTTGTCACAGTGTTTGTTATTTTTCAAACTGTACCTAGTCATCAGTGGGAGTGCACGTGTGTTAGGAGGCAGAATAAGACTATTCCACATGAATGCAAGGATTAATACAGTTTGTCAGCATCAATGTCAGCACTGATAACATTTTGCCTGTGTGTCTCTCTTTTGGATTGCAGTTTGTTATAAATTAAGTTTCTCTCATGAGGAAAAGAGTGGACACACATACAAAAAAAAAAAAAAGGACAATTGTCATAGGCTCACAAAATGTATAACTTGCAAAAGCAGTTTTCCATACTAATTCCCTATATCTACAGTGGGAATGAAATCAGAAAAGATTGTGGCAAAGACTTTACAGCTGAGAACAGGAGCTATGTCTGGGGTAAAGTATAAAGAGAGATTTTTGTGGGGATAAATCAGCTTTTTCATTATGTTATTAGTGCTCTGATGTTCTGTGTAAAATCTGTGTAAAATCAGAAACAGTATGTTTCTTATCCTCTTGGCAGATATGAGCTCTGGTCAATTTTGTTACTGTAACAAAAGAAAGAGGATGTTTCACTGAGTCTAATGGGAGCCTGGTGCTTCTTGAGCACAGCTTTACAAAATACCTCTTGTCATTCCGCATGTACCTTTTTTGCCATCTGCTGAAACTGCCAAAGAAGATCAGCTGATGGTAGTTTATTTCTGTATAGGTCATGTTAGGCAAATGGGCTGATGCTCCATGTGTGCCAAAGAATGAGTGTCATACAAAAATAGGAGGGAGGAATGGGGAGAGTATACCAAAATAACACAGCCCTCATTGTTTGAACATTGTACAACTAAACAGAGCCATTTGGGTAGATGCCTTGTGCAAATTTACTCTACTGGCAAGGCTGCGACAGAGTCTTAGAATCATAGTTCCCTGAATACTGTCAGTGCTGGAGCTTTTCAGAATCTAAAATCAGGGTTACGGTGATACAATTTAATAAGGGCTGTTTTTCAGAAGAAAACCAGATCTTTTTGTCCACAGGCCTTTTCTTTCTTTTTTTTTTTTTTTTTTTGCATTGCATTGCATTGCATTGCATTGCATTGCATTTAGGAATGGACACTCAAAATCAGCATCACTTTTGAAAATCTATTTAGATGTATAAAAAATCTAAAAGTGTGGAAGCTTGAAATTATTAGAAGGCTCCTACTATTTTGGAATCTAACTCTCACTTTAAAAAGATGTTTAGGGACTTAAGAGACAAAGAGTATCATCTAAGGTTCTAGCTCCTAAATTGCTTTTCAGATTTGGGACTAGCATCCATAAGTTATTTATATGGTTCTGAAGCTTTTGCCCATCTAGACTTTTTATTATTTCCAATTTACATTATATTCTAGTTAAGAATTAAAAGCCTTTCTATTTTTATTAGTGTTTCCTTTTTTGATAATTTTTTACTATTTGGATATTTCCATTTTCATTCTCTCATGAATTAGAAGAAACTGTAGAGGCTAGACTAAACCAGAGAGGAGATTGTATCCTCACTGTATCAGTAAGGATCAGCGTGGTTTATGTTGCCATATACCTTTCAAGTTAGTTTAATATTTGTAGTCAGTATTAGAAGACACACAGTATGAAGTGGTCTGTTTGCCCATAAACCATGTGCAAGGATCAGCACCTGTGCAAGGTTCTTAACCTTGGCTCACCAGCATTTCTCTGTCCTGGCCCAGGCCCCCCCCTAGGTGAGGAGGATGTGGCTCATTTACTCACTTGGGATATAAAGGCCATAAATGTGGGGTGTAACATTCCCCATGTTAGTGCCTCCCCCCAGTTAAGTGTTCTGTGTGACAAACATGGAACACTTTCCTTTTATCACTATTATTTTTAACCTATAGCTCTCATTGCTTTCTGAAAATGAGCAAGTGTCTAAGGAGAAAAAAGGGACAGGTCAAGTGTGGTTAATAAACCTTCCCAAACCTTCCCATAAAAGTCTCTCACAAAGGACAGAAAGAAGGGAATAACATCAAGAAATTCTTTTGATGTAACATGCTGGAAGCTCAGATGGAGCAACAACCTTGGCTACTGCTATGTTGAAATTTTGGTTGTGAATCTTCAGGTGAAAAGCTAACTACCATACTTCAAATTGGGCAAGGGAGTATTGATGTACAGTGAAGGATGGGTTTTCTTTTCTTTTTCTTTTTAATTAAGTTATTTTAAAATTAAGAAGATTACTATATTTCTTATCCTCTTTCTCCCTGTGCTGGCAGAACAGCAATCTAGATGTGGTGCAGATTTCTGTAAGATTAAATACTTAATTAAGGAATTAAGGAAAAGAAAAACAAGTAGAGAAGGAAGGTTAAGAAATGAATTCTAGATGCTGAGCAGTGAGATGGAGAAAAGCATTTCCATACTTTGTTTACAGATGTTACATACTGCATTTGACTGGTTTATTTGCCTATAGTCCTTATTCAAATTACTTAGGATGTACGAGATAGGACATGGTGACTTAAGTGGTTTGTGTTTGAAAAATATCAAATAATTTTCCCTATATATCTGTGATTTTTCTCCTTCCTGATGGTAAAATTTTTCCCCAGAAGAAGTGACCATGCAGAAAGTGACATGCACACCCATGCCTCCAGTTGGCAAATGCTCATCCTCCTGCATTCTTTAAAAAAGTAGAGGTCAGCACATCCTGTTTTTTCAATAAAACAAATATGGGAGTAAGAACTGCTGGCTGAATGACCGTGATTTAAATTCTGGACAATCTCAAAAGAAATGACAAATTCTTCACTAGTTAATTCTTCTCTTTTCTCTGTGAATATTTATATTCTTAAAAATACAATTTAAAACATTCTCTTCAGAGATTTGGACAATTGCAGATCTGATAGAAAAAGAAGGGAAAAGAAAGAGAGCTAATTAAAGTAGCATTCTCTTAATACTGTTATATTTTTAAAGGGGTCTAGATTAATAAACTTTATTTTTAATAAAAATTTAGCATCTAAATGCACACATTTTTCAGCCTGGAGGAGACTCTGTATAGCTCTCAATGTATAGGGTAGAATTTTAAAATAAATATTTCCAGGAGTTATGAAGAAAAACAGGTAATGATAGGTTATACTTTCTAGAAATAGTGATGTGAGACTGTAAAAACATTCAGGCACAAAAAGGCACTACTTCACCTATTTTTCTTTCTTTTCTCAATTAATCAGGCTCCACTATCAGTTTTTTGCCAGTATGACTATCTCTTAATGGGCCATATTAGAAAAACGGAACATTTTGATAGGGTCATAAAAGCACTCAATGAAGAATACATTTTGAGGCAGTGAGAAGTTGTCCATTTGTTAAAGCAAGAATGTGATCCAAACCATACATTATGTTGCAATCCCCTTCTACATGTCTTGCTAAGAGGATTGATGTCTTTTTTGCAAGAACTGTGAAGAGATCACATCTGCCACTTCTTAACATCTCAAGGCATGCTGATGCTAATTCTCTTAAACCCATTTACACCATTATTCGCATATACTGAAAGACATCATAACTGAGGCACACAATATATTATATTGGCCTCCCAGGGTAAAAGGTAGCTTTCAAGAAGATATAAATTTGGTAACTACTTCCAATGTCTAAGCAGTTTGTCATTATGTCAAGAATTAGGAGGTGGAGGTTTTGTCTACTAGTTCTTAAATGTCTGTGTTAAATTTGAAGAATTTTGTTTATTTGTTTGCTTGTTTTTTTCTTGTGTGAACTTGCTAACAAAAGGTGGAGGATGGATGGTGGTTTGTGGTAGGTGTTTGGTGTTTAGGCTGCTTTCTCAAGTATTTTCCAGATTCTGCTTATTACTATACAAGATTTATAAGAAAGCAAAATTAGCAAACCCAGCGTCACACTTATAATTATTTTGAAATTCTTTTTTTTTTTTTTTTAATTTGGCTACTCAGAGTGTTTTCCATTAGAATGGAAATATACACCTAGAAATTGTGACAAAAGTATTTTTACCCTGACATATACTTAGGTCTTAGATCTGCTAGTACAGATCATATGGTCCTCCACTAAAGGGTCACAGAATCACACAGAACAGTAGAGGTTGGAAGGGACCTCTGGAGGTCACCTAGGATGCTGTAAGTTTAAGCAAAATATGGTACAACTGGTAAAGTTATGAAAATGACCAGTAAAGCAGAGGTTAAATATCTGGGACGCACATCAGTATTCTGACAGTAATGTATAAGAGCAGATGTAAAAGAACACATGTAGTGAGGTAAGATCATGCAGGTGTGTAATGTCTAAGTTCAAAGCAGTTGTGGATGAAAGGCCTTTTTTCCTTTGTCTGTTTAATGTAGATTCTTATTTTCCTTAGCCAAGTTACTGCTTAGCATGTTTTTGAAACTGAAGATCCACAACACATCTTCATAGTAGTGTCATGTTTTTATTCTTCTTTCTGTGTATATTATCATATGTGTTCAAACATTTATTTCATGCCTGGGAATGCCCAGTGTTCTTTATTTTTTACTTTACTTTAAATATTCTTCATATATTCACTGATTTCTGTTGTTTTATATGACATACTTTTTTTCCTTTGGAAATGTTAACATGCTGTTATAAAATGTACAGTGACTTAAAAACCTACACACCATTTGTTAGCAAAGGACAACTGAATTATTTACGTAATGCAAGATAAACAACATGGACATATTTTGAATCTGTGACTCGATTTCACTAAAAGTAAATCAATCATTGTCAAGCAGCTGATAGTATTCACATTAGCTCGTATCTTCTCTTTCTTTTGGAGAATTGTGTCACTCTGGACAGATTCACTACATTGTTCTTATATCTTACATTTTGAGTAGATGATTTAACTGTTTGATATCAACGGAGGTAAAATCTGTTACCATGTCTGACTCTAAATAGCAACTTTGCTGAGCAAACATTGTAGGAGAATTATTCACTAAATACCAAAGGCCAAAAATATCACCATTTTGCATTGTCATGAACCTTAAGTGTCTCAACTGCCTTTCCTTCTTCATACATAAAATATGTCAAGTATAAAATGTTTTAACTAATGCGGATATCAACTACCTAGGGTTCAGATTTCACCTTGAATGAGAAAGAATAAATCCTTGTATCCTAATGATATACATCCTGGGCAAATTTAGAAATGACATGGAGCCACACAACACAGTTTAAGGATTTAAATAATTCATGCTGAAGGTAGGTAATCAGAACCCATTAATCACAACACGTAAATGTTTGTAGATGCTGGCAAAAAAACACTTTTAAAATGACCGTCACACCATATTTCATGGATATTTCTTTTTAAAGTTGACTTAATTAGGGTTTTGAATGCTCCAAATTGTTCAGGATTGCAAAACTGTGTATTTTCAAGTGCAAACAAAAGATGCACTATGATGGTATGCTGCATCTATAAGTCTTTGCTTCTGCAGCATAAGTCATTTAACTATTAAAGTAACAATAAGATATATAGCTGCCTCATTTTAGCAGTAGTACCTCCCTTCATTCCTAGACATGGAAGCATACCTCTGTTTCTAATTTCAGTTTGCAAGTGCAAGTATAGTGGATAGACCCTGAAAGCTGGTCATTGCCCACGGAAGCAAACTGAAGGCAGTGGAAGATCAAGGGGAAGCCATTGCTTCTGAAGATTTGATCACACTCCCCACGAGATAGGATTACAGGTCTAATTTTAGGTGTTCGTTTTTGAAAGCCTTGGGATATAAGTGAAGTTACAACAGCTGTTTGGGAACTTCTAACTATTAGCTATCTAGACTCCTCCCCATCAGAATATACGTGTAATAGAGGTGTGCTTTCAACATGATTTTAGTCATCATGGTTTTCAATTTTTTTTATCCAGTTTCTCTACATAAATTCAAAGCAAATTAATTTAAATTATTAATTAAATCTAATTGAAAAAAAGAAAAACTTAATTTAGAAGCTGAAGAAACCTCCTTTTTATCTAGTAGTTTGTCAAGTAAGAAGAAGATTAAAAAGCCAAAACACATTCAACAAAAATCTAGCATTAATAATCTGTTTGTGAAATGTAGTGTCAACAAATGCTGTTTTGGATACTCATTAAATGAGTTTTTAAATCTGGGAGAGAAATATGCTACTGCCTGGGAATGAGGAAAATATTTTTTAATTATATTTTGGAGGATGATTCTTCAGATTGCCCTCTTTTTATCTTTACTTTGACTTCTAGCCAATGTTCATGCCAAGAGCTCAGAAATTATGAGATTTTCTGTAGGCCACAGAGGCAATGCGGTCTGACTTTTTGCCCTGACCATGAGGCTTAGACACACAACAACAACCTTTCTATATAGGTGGTACAATCATCTAACTGTGAGTAGTAAATTTGGAGAGTAAAAAATATGTTCTTAAGTTTATTGAAATACTGAGAAGATCTCTGAACATGTAATTTTACAGTCCATATCGTATCAATTAAGGTTAGAGGTGATCGTACTATATACCTATATCTGAGGTTCAACAATAGTTCTCGTGATGTGGTTTTAGTGACAGGTCTTTGGTTTAGAGACTACTTATAGGATTAGTACTTTTTAAGATGCTCAATCATTTGAAAAAGATAGCTGATTAAAATATAACATTTTTTGAAAGCAGAGGTGCTGTAGAAGCACTGAAAATCTGTTTGAATCTATCTTTTTTTTTTTTGCAGTATCTCAGACCACATTGATTGTGTAATTGTGAAAGAGGAAACTTGACTCTGTTTCTCCTCAGAAATAGAAAGACTTTTTGTACTTTTGGTTTTTTTTTTCTTTAATATAACTCTGTCCATATATTTGTTTTTTGCATCCTGAATCAGTCAGAGTTTTTAGAATAAAAGCTATTTGATATCATTACATCAGAGTACATCATTAACCTTACTGGTGAATAAAAGTTTATAGCTGTGTTTTTTATGTTATCCAGCTCTGATTTTATAACTTAAGAGTTTGTGCTTCTCTACCATTTTACTATTTTAATATACGATTTTGTTCATGTCAAAGGAAAACTGGTTTCAGAGGCTTTGATTGATTCAAATCTGCTTTTGAGGTTTTTTATGTACACTTTTTTTTGCAACTGATGCAAATGGACACTAAGGGGTGCTGTTTCATACTCTTTCTATTAAATCTGTTGCGCGTGCGCACACACGTACACACACTCTCATTTATATCCAGAAATAAACATAGCTGCACAGCTGCACTCATGCACATAGACTCAGCTTGGAGTCTACCTATGCTTATTTCCAGCTTTTAAAAGACAAGATAAAATAAGATCAAATAAACTTTGTGGATTTGCTACGTAAAACCTAACTGGTGCAGAGTGAGGAAAATGCAGTTGATTTCAGGTATACCATATATTCATGGTAGTGATTCAAGGGTGAGAAGGTTAAGTATAGCTCCTGTGAAACCTTGTAAAGGAGATGTGCTCACACTAGAAATCCAGAACTCCTTGTTGTAGTGATGGACTGATAGACAGGGACAGAAGAACGTGAAATGGAGATCACTAGTCTAAATTCATATTAAAAACAAGCAAGCAATCCTTGAACATCTATAGCAAAAACCCATATAAAAACCAAATTTATCAAAATATGCATCAGCTTGGGCTGAAGTTTGTTATTTGAAGTGGCTAAAGCTAACTTAACTAGCAGAAAAAAAATATAGCCCTCATGTATATTCAATACTTCTATGAAGTTGGGAGCAAATTCTGTTGACATATGCTGAACTTTTGTCAGAAGCAGAAGCTACATTTTCTCAAAAGATAGCTTGGCCAGGTGAACTTTGTATTTTTCACAGCTCCAGAAGCCAGTAATTTATATGAATAAACCTATGACTGACAGAATTTGTCAGGTGAGAATAAATTTTATGCAAAAGTAGGAGACTGGAAACATTTCTGTAAATGTGCATTTTTGTGATCCTTATTTTTACACTAAAACTAAAACCAGCATGTTTTCCCTACTTCCACGTTCTTTACATTAATCATAGTGATCCATCGTGGAGTTTTGGCTTCAACCAAGTAAAGTGAGCTAGTTTTTCTTCTGCAAAGCTGTTCTTTGTTTTGAATTTGGCACTTCTCTGAAAGGGAATGCTATTATATGTGAGTACAGTAATGGGCCATTGGAGCATCTCTCTGACTCATCCTTTATTACCTCTTCAAGAAATTTTGGCCCTAATTTTAAAACTCTGAGAATCACAAATTGCATATAGCTTTTCCAGTGTGCATCTGCCTTGGAATTCTCTGATTAAAATAAATATGTCTTGCCATTCCTTTGAACTTCGGTGACTATTCGTGTGATCCACAGTCTATGCCAGTTTTAAAAATGAAAAAACAAACAAACAAAAAGTGTCTTTGTACCAAGTAATGGTTTAATTAGGTATGGAAATGGGGGCTGATGACCTCAGAGCTTGCCTGTTTCTTCTCTTGTATTTTCACTCTCCCATAAAGTTTAGCAGTGATGAGCATGGGACTTACAGGCAAAGGAAAAAAAAAAAAGCTTCTAATGGTATGTAGAGCTCCAGATATGCTCATCAAATTGCCACATATGGCAAGCTGGACAATGAAGACAAGAGCAGATATTTCCAGACGGTGGTTGCAGACAGAGGGCAGAATTGTTTCGGCACTTTCAAAAGTGACTAGTGCCTTTGATATATTCAGTTTTGGTTGTCCAGCTGTAAGACAGTGGTTTTTTGTGCTTGGGATTTCTTTCTGTTTTTCTCCTTGCGAAGTGTGGTTTTCTACCATCTGGAAATCAAGTTTCTTCAATGCACCTTAAGCTGCACTTGCAGAAATAGTTAGTGAAGCTAGACAAAGTTCAGTGGAAAACTGTATTGCTGTTATTGCTGTTGTTGCTGTTCATCTTTTAAAGTTAGTTAAGGATGCATCTCTAAAGTATGGGTGAGATATTGGAATGACAAAAATGACACTGTATGAAGGATAAAGTGCAAAAGTTAATTATTAAGCATATCGTTTAGAATGAGGATTTGTTCATAAGGAAACATGATCGAAAATTGGCTCAGTACAGATTGGGAACATCCAGGGAAATGGATGTTATACCATAGAAGTAACTATACCATACAGTCTTTCTTACTTACAGTCTTTCTAGAGTTTACAGTCTAACTTACAGTCTTTCTAGACTTTATTTGGCTGTTTATAGACTATGTTCCTGCAACCTTCTTTTGTAGCCCTGTTCACACTGACATTTCAAAATTCCTTTAGAAAAGATTAAGAATACTGTATTCTGCAGTAGTCATCTGGGGACAAAATTTATTATTCTTAATAGAATTCCACATTCATTATATCAAGGGTCAAAACTACACCTGAGTGTATTTTAACAATCTTTTATCTCAGTCACCCATAGATGAAGCTTGTACTGATGGTGACTAGTGTAATGCAGAAAAAAAAATGGAGGTTTTTATCATAATTAAAGACTACATCGTTCCTTTGTCTGGCATCAGTCAAGAATGTTTGTTGTGGCATCAGACTCATGCTGCCATTTGTTAATGTGGATATTAGTATGTTGCAGATATTGACAGATGCAAAAACGCTCAAAGAAAAATCAAGTAGAATGGGTTGCCCAGTACCATGCCTAAAGAAGCCCAGGAGGCTGGTGGTCTTCTTTGCCATGAGGGAACATTGCTGGCTCATGACCAACTTTTGCCCACCAGGAACTTCAAGGCCTTCTCTGCAAAGACACTCTTCAGCTAGTCTTCTCCCAGCTTTTCCTGACAGCAGAGTTATTCACCCCCCAGCACAGGACCTTGCAGTTCTCTTTGTGGAACCTCATGATGGTCCTTTCTGCCTATTTCTTTAGCTTTCCATGGTCCCTCATGGACGTGCAGCCATCTTGTCTATCCATTGTCCCTCCGAGTTTTGTATCATTTGAAAATGTGTCAAGGGTGCACTTTGCCCAGTCATCCAGCTTTAGGGTGTTAAACAGTATTGGCTTCAGGACACCGCTAATGACTGGTCTCCATCTGGCCTTTTCACCACTGAAGACACCACTTTAAGCCTGGCAGTTCAGACAGTTTTCAGTTCTCCTCATTGTCCACTTGTCTAGTCTGTGCTTCATCAACTTGTCAATGAGGATGTTATGGGAGAAGGATGTAACTGAATTAAAAAGAGGCTTCATGCTGCTGGTAGTGGTGTGTTTTGCGTTAGGTTTGATAAGGCCATCCTGTATATCATCTTCTTAGTTTCATTTTATGTAACACAGAGGTTAAAAATGATTAGTCTGTAATTTAAGCTCTATATCTGCTCATACACCAAACCCAGTTTTTCTACAGTGAATACCACTGACGTTCGCCTTTTGTTTGATATGGAAAACATGTCAGTCAGATTCGGGTGCAACAACATTAAAATATTAAAACTCTCAATTCTTCCTCATCATTTGTTTTATCAACAGTTGTTCTTTTTTTTCCTCCTAAATTATTAGACTGAAATGGCAAGACAAGAGAAGAGTAAGAAAACTCACATTGAAATGGGAAAAGCAGTATTTTAAAACAGATATTTATGGAAGCCACAGTGCCTGTAGGCTCCAGAGATATCTACAACAAAGAAATCCAGCCTACAGTGCAGTTTATCACACAACGCAGGGGAAAATGCTTAAAATATGAGTTGTTTGGCAACCAGTAAGATGAAAAAGTGGATTGTATGTATGGCAAAAGAGCTGCCAGGATACAGACTGAATAGACATAAAAATCCATGCTCTGCCTTATGTTTCACATTCAAAGATGTGTCAGACAGCTGTCTTAGGTTTTGATGAACACCGTAAAAACGTTCAAGACATAGAGTTATGTGTATACCTCCTACAGCATTTGTTATACTAGTGCAATAGAAGGAGGTGGTCTATTCTCAAAATGTTTGCTGTTTTCAAAGTTATTCGAGGACTCTTTTGTTTCATCCCATATGCTGGTCAGGTGGGTCCATCCGTCCCATGGAAGAACAAGCTATTTCTGATGCCTGCCTTGGCTTTGCCAAGGCTGAGCTCTGGCACAGGCTAATTGCCGGCCTGGTTGCCTTCTTGTTGTCCTTGGAAGACTGTGCATTTTCTGTGGCTTTTGTGGTCGTTTCCATCAGGCAGTGTGGTCCCTTTCAGAGGCACAGGCATGCCAGACCAGCCTATTTGAATCAGCGCCAACCCTCTTACTTGGGAGGTGAAGCCAAATATCATATATTTAAAACTGTAATGCTTTGCTTGTCCACCTAGCTCCTGTCTCCTGAAGTCATTAGTTGTGGTTTTTACTTCACTGTTAAAATACTCTTCAATTTTTTTTCCCTCTCAGCTCTAGCTATTTTCAGCTCTCTGCTTAGCAAGCTGTGTGTAGGTAAAATGGAGGGGCTCTGTTGTTCTACTTAACACGTTTTATTTTTTATTCTTTGTGTGTTTTAAGGAAACAGAATATGTTTCTTATTAAATGTGAAACACCATGTTTAAATAATATTTAGGAGTTGTCTTAAATCAACTAGAACCAGACATTTCAAGCTTATTTTGACATTCTATCTCTAAGTGATTACAAACAATAGCAAACAATGAAACCTTAAAAATACAGATTAAGATACATAGATTTAGCATGTTAAATTAATCTTGCTTACAAGAATTTTGTCCTAATTTGCTTGTAGTTTCTCTCCCATATTGTGTGCACTTTACTTTTTGGTGGAAAGAGAAAGCATGACCTTTCCAGCTATACAATTGGGATTGTAACATTGGGATCCTGACTCTCAGCACCCACCCCAAACGTTCTAACATTGAAAAGCACTGGATTCCACCTTACAAGACTTACTGTATCAAGAGCTCAGTAAATCCCATGGTTAAACGTCTAGTCAGGTAGAATCTTTGTTTTTACTGCTGCTTTAAGAAAGATTTACAGACATAAAGACTAAATCTTTTTCTCACATGACAGATACAAAACATTCATGGTCAGGTAAGGACAGTTTAGACTCTGTCTCTGTTTAATTTTCAGTTTTCTGCTGAACTTTTTAAAAAATTGGCGGTCAGAACAGACTTCAGTGGAACATTTTTCTTAATTGACGCCAATGCACAGAAAGATAGATAAATATTGATCTCATATAGCACACTAGATATCCACTAGATATCCAACATAAATACAGGATTACAGAGGTAATCTTGATTTTCAAGATTGAAATACTGAAATAGATATCACAGAAGGAATAATACCTTCAGAAAAAATGAACCCACATTGCTTCTGATAACACTGTGAAAACAAATTTATTTCAGCAGATCTGGTTGTAGGACCAGAAATGAGATCTCTTAAAAACATCCTGAATCTTCTGGTTTTCTTAGCTGGGAAATATGAGATGAGTAGATGATTTATCATTTTTATGTTTAGGTAAATCAAAATCTGCTCTTTCAGTTTATGTTTGAAATTCCTCCTGTTTTCTCACAAACTTTCATTTTGAATACACCAGCTCTCCTTTTGTTAGCCTAAAATGATAGCTTTGAGTAATTCTTAAGAGTGTTCTTTATTTAACTTCATTGATGATAAGAACTCTGAGAGAAAAAAAATATATTCTCCAGAGCTTTGGCATATTTTATAATACTTGAGCCAAATTTAATTTATAATTTATTATTAATTGCCAATGTCATTCTTATCCTGACCATAAAAGATACTCACCTGAAGTATATAGTTATTCCCATATAAATGATGTATTCCCATAGTAAAATACACATGATAGATATAAACGAATCGATAGTCTCAACAGATATAGAAGGAGAGAGCAAGAAGAGAAGAAGGAGAGAGGGTGAAGGAAAAGTTGGGTTATGATGGTAAATCTGCAGTATATGATTTATGGAGAACACGCAGAAACCCAGCGTCAAGATAGCAGCACTGACAACCCCACTTTATTTAACAGAAAAAAAAAATGGGGTGGGTTGGGCTGGGTGACTGTTACTAAGCTTGCTGCTAATTTAACAGTGAATAGAAAGAGGAAAAAACACCTATATTTCTTCCAAGCAGAAGTTATCGAAAAAATAATGGTAGGAAGATCGGGTGCATAGGATATCATCAATATTTTATATTTCAAGACTAAGATATAGTTTACTTATTTCATCTTTTTGTTGTTGGTGGTGGTAGTGGTGGGTTTTTTGTGGTTGTTTGTTTGTTTCTTCTAAAGAGAAACCAGAATCTTGAATCTCTCAAGAATACAGGACTGGAATTGTTTTGTGGTTTTCATATCTGGACCAAGATAATAAAAAAATCTCAGAAAATAAGGGGGGAATCACGGGCATTTTAAAGGATAAGTACTTTGCCAGATACTAGAATTGCAATGATTTGGAAGAGTCAGGAGCTTATTGTATTATAAGAATGGCTTATTTTTGTTTGGATTAATACTGTGCGTTATTATATTTTGTCACTTTTATAGACAAAAATAGTATAGACAAAAATATAATAAATATTTCAGAATTGTTCAGAAAAGGTTTTGTTAAGGAACTGAAACATTACAAAATCAAGTTTATCATTTCTGTCCTATTTATTTTCTGTCCTATTAACATAATCTTGGCTCTCACTATCTACTTTCATTTAATTTACAGTAGGAATGAGTTGCAAATTAAAAAATGGATGTGTTTTACAACATAGAAGAAATAAGCAAGTAGGTCTGTGATAAAAGTTTTTTTGTTTTAGTAAATTTTGCTATGTTTAGTATGATAATGACATGCATTCTCAGCTATGCAACAACTAACTGCAATGCTGAGAACAGTTTTTAAAAGATTTCAGCAGCAAAGGTGATAGGAACTTTACAAGCAGCGTTCATTCAAAAATAGGTCATGTTCTGTGTTAGACAAAGAGTATTCTGGAAAGAGGTTCCTTATATCATGCTAATACAAATATAGAAGTTTATGTTGTTTTACAAGAACAAAATAAAACAAGACAATTCCAGTGAGCAAGTATGAGTGTGAACCAATGAGGGAAATCCAGAGGAAACATTTACACTGAGAAATAACACCTTCTTATCAGGTCTGCTATCCCCAAACTTACTCTTTTAACAGTTACCCATCCAATTCATTGAAAAAAAAATTGTTCTGACAAATCATTTCCTAATGCATCTAAAGCAGCATCAAGTGAGAGAGAAAGTGAGGTTAGCATGCCTACCAAGAACTCCTTAAACATAGCAAGGAAAGATAGCAGTGTGTAACCTTACTCCTGTGTATCTTTAGCCCAGTTAACTTTTAAGAATTATGTAAATGAGCTGGAAGTTATCAAGAAGCTAATTTTGCATGTGTGTGTATAAGTCCATTATTTATCATGCATCTCTTTTTTGACTGGGCTGGCAGGCTTATTCCAGCTAAACTCATTTCTATAGCTATGGCATTAGCTATGAAGCTTGTCAGTGTCTTGCTGTAGGATGTGGACCACTGTTAATGTCAGCAGCACATCAAAATAATTAAGGCAGTAAGCTATGGGTATTTTGAGTTTATTTTGCCTGGAAGAGAGGAGGAAAACCTATATTTAGTGAAGGCTAGTTTTGCCTGTAAAGAAGAAGACTATTTACTGTCAATTATCAATATTTTCCAAAGTGCCATTATTTTTCCTTGAGATTAAACTGTAACCCCACTACTACCTGGCCATCTTTTCAATGGTCATAGTGTTGCCGAGCCCTTCTTATCTCCCATTTTTATGGTCTTCAAGTTTTAGCCACCCTACCAATTCTGTCCCCCTGAAGAGCAAGCTTCAACTTTGGAGTTTACTTTTATAGTTTCCAGTTTCCTTTAAGTGACTGGAAGCAACCTGCTCCACCTCCAGGTTTCAATCTAAATTTTTTCCAAGCTTTCTCCTTCCATGATTATGTATGAGACTCTTAATGAGTCTTTGCCCTTTATGTAGGGTTTCTAATTCAGTCATAAGTGTTTTGCAACTTCATCTGTAATAAGCACATTAATCAGTCCCCTTGAGTGCTCTATTATTATTAATATTTATTAATTTTTATTATGAGAAAACTAAGGATATCAGGTTCCCATTGTTATAAGCCCTATAATATTTCAAAACAATGACAGAAAGTATTTCTTCCTTTACTTGCAATGTGAGAGCTACCGCGAAAGTACAGTGATCCAGCCTGTGGATTGAATTAGCCAAAGTAACCTTTATATTTGCAACTTACACTTACTAAATGCTGTTTAAAGCTGTGTTAAGGAAGGATTAGACATCTTATGATATTTCAATCTTTTGAGTGAAGTACTATTCATGTGTACGCAGAGCGTGCGTACTCAGAGCGTTATGCAAGATAATATTACTAATTCTAATGTATTTTAAACCATGTCTGAATTTGTCTGCATATGACACAGTCTGATCATGACTTTATACTTGGGAATTCTTGTGGGCTTTTCCTAGTCATGCTTGCAAAACTTCCATGCTGTGCCATCATATGTCTCTGTACAATATTTATTTTTGGTATTTTATACTCTTGCATAATGACCTTGCCAAAGAAAATCTGACCCGCTGCTGTCTACGGTTCCCTAATTGCCATGAATTAGTGTCAATAACTTCTCCAGGGACAGTTATTCAACTCTGATAAGCTTGAAACACTAGCTCAGAACGTGCTTCTGATCTCATCCAGCATGAACTTTCTGTTATCTGATGTCCTAACTGCTTTTCAGCCTCCTGCATACTGATCTGAGGTGAGCTGTAAGTATTTCAAGTGCAACTCTTATACAGGCTTTCTGTCAGGTGTGTTTTCTTGACCTCGTGTGTAATTTTAGGTTTGAGACATTCCCAGGGATCTTATTTTTCCTCAATTTATGCTATGTGGCAAACTTGCAGGCCACTGAACATAGTATAAACCGTGTCCTCTAAAAGGTAGCTTGTCATGTATCACTGAACCTTAGAGATATTTTTAAAAGTTTTCCGGTTTTCAGAAGATAAGTATGGAAAATGATTGAATCAAATTCTTATTGTTTTACTGAAAGCTGCTTATCAGAAATGAACATGCCATCTGTAAAAGCAAGACAAATATTCACAAATCTTAAAGGCGAAGTTATCCCATGTTTAAGTGTGTGACTTGCAAAATCAGCCAGTCTCTTTAAAACTTCAGAAGTTGTTACTCAATTAAGCACCAAAGTTTCTGTCCAACCACAAAAAGAAATATTCAAGGATGAAAATACTTTTCTTGAAGCATTGGGAAAGGCCTGTGGCTCCTTAACCTATCTGAATGAATTTATAACTTAATTAGAAAACCAAAACGAAATTAGAAAACCAACGGGGAAATTATTTTATGCAGACAGCATTGCCTTGGTGAAAATCTATTTTTTGTCTCTCAGAAGACATTAAAATATTTTAAAATATGATGATTTTTTCAGTCCTTTTCTATCTGAAATATGAGGAAAGAATAGAGGGAGACAGAGGATAATTTGAATTGTGAACACCTATCTGTTAGATGATTTCACTGGTTACCTGCAACTAGAAGGCCGCAAGGTGACCCACCTTCCTCTAGCGTTTTATCCCTTCCGTGTGGGAGCATCCTGTGAGCCAAGGGAGGTTAATCTTGCATCGAAGCCAGGGTCCTGTCATCCGCGGAGACGGGCTGCTTGGAACAGGGTCACAGGAGCCTGTCAGCAGCTGCTGCATGCCAGCCAAGATATCATAACTAAAATCCTGTCGCGTAGGTGCAGATGACAGCAGCATAATTATGTTTGACATGCTACTAAGAGAGAAGGGAGGCAAGGCACAGAAATATTACTTTCCCTTCTCTCGGTGCTGCTCTCACGCCTGGCTACCACTAACATGCACTGTTAACTGATCGTTTTGGGTTGCGGACATAATGGGAGCCCGGGGGAATTAGTCTGCGGGAGATGTAAGAAGCCGCTTCTTGGTAATGTATTAGTCGTTTCAAAACACTTTAAGGAGGAAGAAGAAAAAGAAAGACAAGCTAATTCTCTGATATATTTAAGAGGTATGCAGGCCCTCTGTGAGAACCATACCTCAATTCACTTTTTGGTGCTCCACTGGGAATTCTTTTTCACTTCATTTCAAGGAAGTGGCCTGATGAAAAAGAAAGAAGAGAGGGAAAGAAGGACAAAATGCTTTTCTTGAAATCATGATTTCTGCAATTGAATGGTAATGGTCATCTATAATTTTAGAAGAGAAAGACCAAGGACTTCTAAATAGTATTATGCATGCAAACTTTTCTCTGCAAATCTTCTTCCTTGCCTTGATGTAAAATCAATGAGAGATTGGGAAATATGTAGATATGACAGCTTACTTTCTTCTAATATGTACATTTGCAGATTTAGGACCCAGGCAATAAGCTTATAAGGATTGTTCATCATTTTATGTATTGGGTGAAATAATTTATTTTCTCTTTAGCTAAACAGAATCACTCAGTTGCTTATTATATGAAGGAAAAAGCAGTCAGATCAAACAAGCTAAAAAAAATATAGCATGCTATGCTGATACAGATCAGCTGTTTTGACAGTGCTGGGTTAGCCTATTCAACTTTAAGATATGTAGGTAAAAGCCATTGGCATGTGATGGAACAGAGCATGATCAGTAAAAGTGTGAATTAATTGCATAGAGTAACATCTCTTTTGGTTGTTTTTCCTTAGCTTTGTAAAGCAAGGAAGTCAAGGCAGTGATTAAAAGCTATGGCTATGCATTCCCCAAAATTTGGTAAAAATAATTCAATACAGTCCTCAAACAGTTACTACCAAAAATAAGTGTTCCAGTGTATAGTGTGGATAAAAGTGGCCTTTCCTGTACAAATTCTTCTCTGAAACACAGCCCTACAAAAAGAGGTGCTAATAAGAAAGGCTGTCAAAATGCAGATGTTCTCTGCAATAAGAACAAAACCACAGCAGCAGAAAAAAAAAAAAGTCATTCTAAAAAACAGTGCAGTGAGTTTTAATCAATTCTGTAATTTTTAATTTTTTTTTATAAATATTTTAATCAGTACATTCAGCAAGCATGGCAGAAACGATGAAAACATGCTTAGCTGGTCTCAACCAATGTTTCCAAGGACAAATGAAGCAAAAGCGCAACTTTTTGATGTATGCTAGTTCTAATGTAATACAAATGTAATATTTGCACTATGGACTTCTCAGAAGGTCCATTCACAAAGGAATGGAAGTGCTGTGTCCAGTGGTGGGCTCCCCAGCCAGCAATGGGCAAGAACTGAAACACCAAGTAAATTTATAAACATAAGAAAAAATAAATTACTGTAAGAGCAGTCAAATGCTTGAACAGATTGCCCGGAAAGTCTCCATCCTTAGAGCTCTTATTATCGTTCATCTTGCTTACAGTTTTGAACTTAATATAAACAAGCATGAAATATGAGTATAAGGAAATATGAAGCATGCACTTAAATTGGTTTCAGAGGAGGTATCGCACTCCCAGGCCCTGCACGGTGCAGTCACTTCCCAGCAGCTTCTGCTCTCCACACACAACTGGTTCCAGACCCTAAGGCTTCTGTCTGATGTGTTGATGTCTTGCTAATCCAATAAGACCCTTGTAAGCACAGGTTATCACAGCTGACATCAGATAACCTTTTTGTCCCGCGACTCACTAACAGTTTTCATTTTAAGGCAGAAGACACTGGACACAGATGATTTTTATCCCTCCCATTGCACTGAATTCAATGACAACCATACAGATCGCTTGGCTTTGCCATTGACTTTTAGGTTAACATGCAGTCCATCTCTAGTGTAACATATTTTGCTCTGAGTGCTGTTTCTTTGTTTCTATTTTCTTAGGCACTATTTCTAGTGGAGCTGGTCTGCTGAGATGTAGGAGTTGTAGGAGGGAGAAATGGAGGAAGGAGTGAGAGGGGAACAGCTGTGCACCTCAAATTTCAGAGCAATTTTAATCCACAAAGATAAGAAAAAAGCTGTGGAGCTGTTCCCATAAATCATTTCTTTTTAAAAGCAGCAAGGGGTTGAGTGCCTGTGCTTAAGGAGATGAAATTCACTTAAATTTGCCAGTTATCTGATCTGCCTGTCAGGACTGTGTTTTTGGTCCTTTTTGATGACTTCATTTCTACGGGGACAAACCAGTGAGATACATGCGATAAAACCTGAAACATCTTCCAGTTCTCTCACCAAGCTCCCAGCAGGGCATTTGTCTTTGCTGTTGGGTACCATCCTGGAATGCTTGACTAATTAAGTCCTTGAGCTAATAAACAGAAGGTAGGGACAGGCTGAACAAGTTTTTCCACTTTTGTAGTAATCTTTGGTTAAAAATATATTAATGAGTTTCATCATTATATCGAACAAAACGTAATATGCATATCCCATTCAAAACTATGTTCTAAATTAAGCAACACTTTTCAGACATAAAGTCCAACTGTGATCCTACTCGGTTGGAGGAAATGTGATAAATTTCATAAGAACTGCTGGAAATGAAATGGAAATAGATGAATGCAAAATCATAATAAGAGAAAGCAGAATAAGGACCAGGTTTTATCCAATACCAGGACGAGCGCAGTGATTAGTCTGATACATAATTAGTAAACTTGATATAAGAAATTGCATTGTTCTAAAAAAATGCAGCCAACATATGAAATTTAATGGCATTTAAAAGTTATTCATACCAGAAGCAAACAGCAAAATCAGAAAGGATTTTTCTTAAGTCTCAGTAAGATCACCTCAGGACAGAATGCCTCTGTTTGAAAAACTTTCATGTAAGTTTTGCGCAGGCCACTTGCAGAAACGTTCCTGTCTCTCAGAAGTTATCTACAAACAACTGGAAAACCCTTGTACTCTTTTGGGGAATTATTTTGAAAAGATTACACTTAGTGAATGTCAAATTTCATTTATAAGATACCTTCTCCAGAGTTTGTTGGGATGAATATAAATGAAAGAAATATGTTTGTTGAAAAAAAAAGGCAAAATCCCCATTTAATTTCATATGTTGGCTGCATTTTTTTAGAACAATGCAATTTCTTATATCAAGTTTACTAATGAATACAATAAATGATATCTGTGTTAAGACTAGTCTTTGAAGAACTAGAAGTGGCATCTCTCAAACCTAATGGTTCTGAATGATTAAACATGAAGTAAAAAAAAGTAAATTTAAAGAATATTCTTGACAAAGTTCTGCACAGCATTATGCTAAAAGCACATGGCACTAATGTGTATGAAAAAGAATGTAATAGTCATGTCGCTTACATGCAACATTCATTACAATATTACATACTCTCAAACATACACTTAACAAAT
The DNA here is from genome assembly GCF_059628265.1 of Tinamus guttatus. Lineage (NCBI taxonomy): Eukaryota > Metazoa > Chordata > Aves > Tinamiformes > Tinamidae > Tinamus > Tinamus guttatus. The sequence continues at coordinate 1,261,260 of NW_028288984.1, forward strand.
AGCTATTTGTTTTTAGGGTGCTTCTTTTACTGAGAACTGTAATAGTACAGAAATTAATCACTGTGATTAGTGATAGGAGACCCAACAGTGCTGCAAATCTACTATGAGCACAAAGTAAATAAATAAATATACCTCAAAAGATCTCGTTTAGTTTGTTTTTGCAGTCCTTTTTTTTTTTTTTTTTTCAAAATGATGCATGCTGAGCCATCTGTCTCTGTCAGTTTCCCTCTTTGGGGGCCTTCTTCTGTCAATACTCCCCCAAAACACGCATTTGTTAATACTCTCATGTCTGTACTAAATCAGATAATATGAGGGATTTGGTTTTTCCATTTGGACCCCCTAAAAATTAGCTCTTTCATACTATTTACAGATACCTTTTTCCTCATTGGAAAAATGAACACTGTAAATGAAACTAAGGTACCCTTTTTTCATATTGTAGTATGAAATCCCTTATTTTGAATCAAATACTTGTAATGCCTCAACTGATAAAGCATTTCTGTTTTTAAAATATTCTTGCTAGAACAAGCTTTTCCATATGCTACAGAGCACTCAGAGAAAGTTTTATATTCAGCTAGAGTGCTGTATTGCTGTCCACATTTTATGGAGATGGGTACTGAGACAAAATGAAAGAAGTGATTTACCAAAGGTTGCATAGACAGGGCCTGATGCCAGGATCCTTAGTCCTATGCTTTAAGAACACACCCCTATTACTCCTATAAATGAGCTGTGTCTGACATACTAATAAGGAAATCCTTTGTGCTTCAGTTTGGTTGAAGGAGAAAAGAGGAGACCCAGGAGAAAAGATGAAAGGCAGTGGTGTCAATAATTTGGAAGATACACCTTCTTTTTTTAAACTGAATTATGAATAATGATTGTAACATACCAGAAGAAAACAGCTCTTTGTTGTGTAAGAATATTTCTAGTGTAACAAGGATAGTGCAATATGTATTTTTCTTCATGAACAAGGTTTTCCATGAATAATTTTTTTCTATTCTTCAGATTTTCCTGTGGACTTAGTTGCCGAGAGTCTTTCACACCTTAGTTCACGTGCACTTTACATGCTGCTCATTGTCATCTTGCCTAAGAAACTGAAAGGCTTAGGCTAACTTTTTCAGAAAGCAGCTGCCCAGAAGATGGTCTAAACATTAACCACAGAATGGTATATGTAAGTGTGCTTTTGAAGATTGGAAAATCAAGGAACCACTAAATCAAGTAATTATAATAAAATATAATCCTGTGGTACTTCCCTTCCATGAGAGAAGGCAATTTTGATTTTCTTATAAATAGACTCAAATGGTATGAATATAGCTTTAAATCCCAAGTAGGCTAAAAACTGTGTGTTAAGAGATCTGGCAGCATGTGCAAAGAACTCTGGCAGCCCATGCATCCTTGTTATTTAGGAATTTGATTGTGGAGTATTATGGAAAGCTTTTTGGATTGCAGTTCAGCACGAATTAGCATTTATCTGGATTACTATGCTAATTTGCTTCCTAGACCTAGAAGCTTAAATGAGGCAAAGTACTAAAGCCTTAAGGCTCAAAACAATGAGACTGTACTCAGCTAGATGCTTTGTAAAATGGAACTGACACCCATATAAATTCAGAAATCGACAGATGACAAGATTTATTCAAAAGAAGTCCATCTGAAGTAAACTAGGAGTTACCGTAAAGTTAATGATTAAAAGGAACCACTACATATTAATGCAACTCTTTTCTTTCTTACAAATAATGTTTTCTTTGGTATTTGGAGACCTAATGCACTAATCTCTGGCTAGTAAGTTGGGTTATACTTGTAGCATGAGGGTACTTGCTGTGTGAGAAGCAGTTGCTTGCCAATGCTGTAAGACACTTTTTGGTAATCTATTACTTCTGTCACAGAAGAAGTGGCCTGAATGGTGTTCTTGATTAGTTTTCAGCTTATTCACAATGGTATAGGCTGTGCATTTTATTCATGGATCTAATTTTATTTTAAAATTTCATAACAACATTAAATTTCCTAATGCGAGATTTGAATAGCCAGGTTCAGCTCAAGCATGCTGTATAAGGTGGCAGAAATATCAAACAGCATCTGGAAAGATGAAAATCCAGAATGCCTTAACTCATTTTTTCCCTTCTTATATTTTTCTCTTATACTATAAGGCAAGGCAAACACTTTGGTACACTTTGTAGAAGTTCTCGATCCTCCTCCACCTTTTTTCCTCATTTTGTTTTTATTGTGTCCCTTGGACATCCGCGGAAAACTAAGACTATAATAAAGCAAGACAGAGAAGAAATATCTTACTTATTGGAAGGGTGGAGTAAATATAGGGATGGTAGTTACTACAAAAATTAGAAGAGAAAGATGATCTGACCTCGTTCTTTGGAAAACATTACAGTTTCTTTCAGTGAAGTCCCCTTTTTTCCTGAGTCTCCTATGTTTTGTTTCTCCCCTTCCCTTCCCTTCCCTTCCCTTCCCTTCCCTTCCCTTCCCTTCCCTTCCCTTCCCTTCCCTTCCCTTCCCTTCCTTTCTCTATCCTTCCCTTCCCTTCCCTTCCCTTCCCTTCCCTTCCCTTCCCTTCCCTTCCCTTCCTTTCTCTATCCTTCCCTTCCTTTCTCTATCCTTCCCTTCCCTTCCCTTCCCTTCCCTTCCCTTCCCTCCCCTTCCCTTCCCTTCCCTTCCTTTCTCTATCCTTCCCTTCCCTTCCCTTCTGTTCCCTTCCTTTCTGTATCCTTCCCTTCCCTTCCCTTCCCTTCCCTTCCCTTCCCTTCCCTTCCCTTCCTTTCTCTATCCTTCCCTTCCCTTCCTTTCCCTTCCCTTCCCTTCTCTTATTTTCTAATCCGTGGAGCCTTCCTGAGAAATCCCAAGAGCAGCCTAGTGAGCTTTCCTCATGCTTCTGCTGTTCTAAAATACATAATGTCCACCATACCGGTATTTGAAAGCCTGACACAGTCAAAGGCATCAGAAATAATAGCCATCACTAAAATAGCTTCTTTTCCACACTTCATCTGTCCATTGCTTCCTCATCTTGAGTGTGCTCAGGGGAAAGACTTACTTTCCAACATCATCTCAGCTGTTCTAGATGGGACACTGATAATTTTCAATAAGCTTTTTTTCTTAAGTAATCTAACAGTAGTAATGCATTAATAATGCAGTAATTAGAAAGTATTGCAAGCAGCTGATTTTCACATTTTTCTTTAAACATTTCCATCTTTTCATCTCAAATCTGAGTAACAGTAATTCTAGTCCACTGTAAAGCTGGCTGCAGATTCCTTGATAAAATGTCTTTTTCTCAGTTCTTTCCCTTCCACATCTTTCAAAACATGAACCATCATTTAGTACCTCCAAAATGGGCCTACCTGTATGTCACTGTGTAAATAAAATATGAACTGGATTTTTCATCTTCTATTAAGTAAGTACTGTGATTTTCTTCTCTGTCAATCAAATACCATAATTAAGAAATATTGTGCAAACTCTAAAATGTACATCCATATATTTAAAATGAAATTAGTATCTACACTTATTCAATTCGTTTGGCATAGAAAGTGTCTTCTCAGGTTTAAATTGTTTTATTTTGTTTATTTATTTATTATTTGATAATTTTGTGACTAGCTATTTGACATTAGCTTGAATAAACACAATTTCACCTGGTGTTAGTTCATAAAAGTGCATAAAATGGCATAAAATGTAATGATGTAAAGCCAGCTTCATAGCCCATGCAATAACATTTGCCATGTTTTGTAGCGTGGGAACACTCAGTGGACATAATCAGAGTCCTTCAGAGTCCTCCATTTACCCATGTAGCATGGAGCTGCCAGTCTGAAATGAGCCCTGAAGCAGCTCTTAAGCTTCTGATTGACAGAAAATCTGTGATTCCTAGCATTTCCTGCCACTAGAGAAAGCTATAAATTCACAGTAGAAAAGGAAATATAAATTTACCTCTTATTGAATAGGAAGATCTCATAGCCGTGTTGCTGCCTCCATTACCATAAGCAAAAGATATGTAAAAAGAATGATCATGCACATATCATAGAATCATATAATCATTATGGTTGGAAAAGACCTTTAAGATTATCAGGTCCAACTGTAAACCCTTCAACATCTGTCTGCTAAACCATGTCCTTAAATGCCTCATCTACACATTTCTTGAACACTGCTGGGGATAGCGACTCCACCACATGCTTTCACTTCAGTTCTTCACCACTCTTTTCATGTATGCAGACATCGTCTAAGATACTCAGTATGAGTAGTATGCACTTGAGTAGACAGCACAAAACCAGGTAAGACTTCGATATGACCTCCTTCCTTAACCCTTTGTCCCAGGGTTGAATGGTGCTGTAGCCCAGCATTGAGAGTGGAGTGTCTGTCAGGACAGTGACAACCCTCAGCTGCTGGAGCAGAGGCAGTGTGTGATAAACACAGGGGCAAAGAAAGCCAATTACAGGTCATGCCCATGCTAAAAGCCAATCTGTACCCACTGTTGCTAGGTTTATTGTGCACTTAAATAGAAGGATTTCTGGAACTGCAAGCAGACTTTGCAATTGTGAAACTGCAAATGTGTCCTTCCTATTCAGCAAGATCAAACTCACACACATTTGCCTCCATAAAGAAAAGTACTTGAGAAGCACTTCAGCATTACTCAAACTCCACCAATAATAGGTGAGCTGTAAACACGCTTTCTAAACATTTAATTGTTTAGAAAAAAGGAGTTGAAGGCAAGGCAACAGCAAGAGAATTGTAGCTGAAATTGGGCATAATAAATTCTAGACTATACATTTCATGCTCTGAATAAAATGGGAGTCATGCAATTGTGAGTCAGCAGTTTCATATCAAGGTCATGTACTTGCATAGACTATTTGAATATAATTTCTGTGGATCAGAACATCACCATAACCCTGGAGTTGAAATTCATATTTCCTTTCAATTAATTTTGTGTGTACAAAGAGTACATTATTATTATTATTTTTACTTAAGTGGTGCATAGCCATCATGCCCTGCTGCATAGGGGCATTGAACTCTTACAAATGAAAGCCACCTAAAAGTCTTCTAAAGCAAGTATACTTATCATTAGCTGTAGCTGTTAAGCAAGAAAAGTTAGATTTACTTAATTCCAGAGTATATGTTTTTGCTTCAAAAATCCGGTTTTGCAGCATTAGTGTGAGACAATGTAGCAGTATGAATGGAATCTCTGGAACCTCATCCTTCCTTGACGTCTGCTCAAAACTCACTTTGGAAGGAATGGAAGTTGAATGTGTTCACTGGAGTTTGGGGTTTAATTATCTATGGCAGAGTAATTACTTCCCTAAATCACCTGGACATTTTCACCCTAGTGTAAGAAATATTTTCTACATTTATTTGCTTCCAAATTTCAGGAACATATATATGTGGCTATCTATCTATCCATCTATATAAAATATACACATACATGTAAATATGTTATAGATACTTTTATGTGTGTAACAACACTGTATTTCCTTTCAAATAGATGAATATTTGCTTTCCATGGTTGAATGAGAAAGCACGAAGACCTCTCCCCACTACTAGCAATACTGTGAAGGAACTGCAGTATTGAAGGTGTATAATATTCCTATGGCCCTTGAAAAGTCCTTGGTGATGGTAATTTAAAGAGCTGTAAACAAGTATGCGCAGAGGGCCAGTTCCAGCAATATTTAGGTGAACAGTGTTCAGTTGTCTCCTTTATAGTTAGCACTATGTCTGACTGAACACTTCACATCCAATGCTGGTGTCGAAGGTTTTTAGTAAAAGGGAGTCATGTGCCTATTTGCAGAAGTTAAATAATGAAATGGGCAGGAAGTAGACAGGGACATATTCTTCCCCTAAAATGTGTTTCAAGATTAACGGTAATATGGTTATTTTGACCAGCTGCTTCATAGCCCTAATGAATGATCTAAAAAATAATTGTGGATATTTTTGCCTATTTTAACTGTAGTACATTTTGGCTTGGAGAGAATTATTTTTTTCTTTCACCTTAGAATCAGATGAGTATTATATTGTCAAGTAGCCTTGAAGATAACAGCTGGGCCTGCTTTCAGTTGTACCTTTCTCCATTAACAAGTCACTGTTCATCATCCATACAGCTTCAGCTGTTAAAATTGGATCTTTATGGCTGATTGCACCTGAAAAAAATGTACACCTTCAATTAGTAAGTGAAAAAATATAGTCAGATCATAGTTTCTGTCTGTTTTCTTAAGTTGCAGGGGTATTAGGCTGCTACCAAAGTATATAATGTGCTTATTCACTTGTATAGGTGCATAATATAGATAGCATATAATATGAAGCACACTTAAATAGTTTAGGAACAGTAATGACTTAGTGGGGGTAAATAGATAAGCGATCTTTTTGTAGACACATTTTGAATTGATCATTCCAGTGCCTTGCAAAAGAAATAGGCGAAGAAAGAAGGAAACACAAAGACAAGGTTAAATGCAGAGTCTCTGTAGATGTTTCAGGTAACAGGTTTGCAGCAGAAATAGCTTCCTGTAGAGAACATTTTGCTTTATTAGCTGCATAAATTACCCATCTAAATGGGTAATTTATCTAATAAATCAAATGGTTTTGTGCTGATTAGTAGAGTGTCAGTAGCCCCAGTAATACCTGGAGCTTTCCACAATTTGCTAGTTAAATGAAAATGAAAATAGGATTAAATCGGTGCAGATTTCATATCTCATAGCACTTGTATTATATTAGTTGCCTAGACAGAAGGGGAGGGTATTTGTAGCATCAGCTTGCAACAGTCTCGCCTGTAATTATGCTTTTTATAAGGCCTTGGCAAGCATCCCAATAAAATATTGATGTGAAATCTGATCTGCCAGTGCTGCAGTTTCTTCTGTGCTGGGATTGAGACTGAGAAGTTTGAGAGTGTTTGGCAGCTGTAGTAAATTCAGGAGCTGGAGGCAAGGAATAACTGCTTTAGAGCAAACCAAAAGTTAATATGCTATATGACTTTATAAGCTGTGCTGTCTTCTGCATAAACATGAACGTATGAACAGTTTTTTTTCCTCACTGATTCATACATGCATTCATTTCACTTTGCTACACTGAGTTAACAAATTTTATATATACATATAATTTTAATGAGACTTTGCAGTGGCTAGATTTAGTATCCCCAAATAAAATCATACAGTAAGAAAAAAAAATTGTTGAACTGTTAGATCCAAATATCCACCATTTCTCTCAAAGAGGCCTGCCCCACAGAGAGATATGCAATATCACAGAATCACAGAGTGGTTGAGGTTGCAAGGGACCTCTAGAGATCATCTAGTCCAACCCCCCTGCTCCAGCAGGGACACCTAGAGCATGTGGCACAGGGTGGCATCCAGGCGGGTTTGGAAGATCTCCAGAGAAGGAGACTCCACAGCCTCTCTGGGCAGCCTGTTCCAGGGCTCTGTCACCCTCACACTCAAGAAGTCCTTCTTCGCATGGAGATGGAACTTCCAGTGTTTCAGTTTGTACCCATTACCCCTCATCCTGTCACTGGCCACCACCGAGAAGAGTTTGGCCCCATCCTCCCTATATTCTCCTCTCAGGTACTCATATATATTGGTCAGATCCCCTCCGAATACTCTCCAGGCTAAACAGGCCCGGCAGGCCCATTGACAAATGCACCAGTCCCTTAATCATCTTTGTCACTCTATGCTGGACCCTCTCTAGAATCTGCAAGTACCTCTTGTCCTGGGGAGCCCAGAACGGCACCCAATACTCCAGGTGCGGCCTCACCAGAGCTGAGCAGAGGGGCAGGATCCCCTCCCTCGACCTGCTGGCAACGCTCCTCCTCATGCAGGCCGGGATCCCATTGGCCTTCTTGGCCACAAGGGCACATTGCTACCTCCTGGTTAACTTCACAGACTCACAGACTCACAGAATGGTTGAGGTTGGAATGGACCTCTAGAGATCATCTAGTCCAACCCCCTGCTCCAGCAGCTCGTTGGCAACCAGGACTCCCAAATCCCTCTTCACAGAGCTGCTCCCCAGAAAGTCAGTTCCCAGCGTGTACTGGTGCCTGGCGTTATTCCTCCCCAGGTGCAGGACCCTGCACTTGTCCTTGCTGAACCTCCCGAGGTTCCTCTCTGCCCAACTCTCCATCCTGTCTAGGTCTCTCTGAATGGCAGCACAGCCCTCTGGAGTGCCGGCCACTTCTCCCAGTTGGGTGTCATCTGCAAACTTGCTGAGGGAGGACTCTGTGCCCTCGTGCAAGTCATTGATGAACAAGTTGAACAGCACTGGGCCCAATACTGACCCCTGAGGGATGCCACTGTGCACAGGCCTCCAACTAGACTTGGTCCCATTTATCACCACACTCTGAGCTTTGCCATGCAGCCAGTTCTCAATCCACATCACTGTCCACTTGTGCAGTCCACACTTCCGGAGCTTCCCCATGAGGCTGTTGTGGGAGACTGTGTCAAAAGCCTTGCTGGAGTCAAGGTATTCCTCTCATAGCCTTCTCATAGTCCATCCAAACAGTCATCTCATCGTAGAAGGCTATCAGGTTCATCAAACATGACTTGCCCCTGCTGAATCCATGCTGACTACTCTTGATCACATTTTTTTCCTTCACCTGCCTAGAGATGTTCTCTAGGTTTAGCTCCCCCATCACCTTTCCAGGGATGGAGGTGAGGCTGACCAGCTCCTCTCTCTTGCCCTATTTGAAGACTGGAGTGGCACGTTGGTTTCTTCCAGTCCTCAGGCACCTCCCACGCTCTCCATGACCTCTTGAAGATGGTGGAGAGCAGCTGAGCAATAACCTCGCCAGTTCCCTCAGCACTCTTGGGTGCATCCCATCTGGGCCCATAGACCCTATGGGTATCCAGTTTGCCTAAATAATCGCTAACCCAATCTTGTTTGACCAGAGAAAAGTCTTCTTCTCTCCTTGTTATCTGTCTTGTGTCCAGGCTTTGTAGTTCGTGGGGACTAGCCTTAGCAGTAAAGACAAAAGCAAAGAAGGCATTTAGCAACTCTGCCTTCTCTGCATCCTATGTCACCAAGTAAGGCCTTTGTGTTTCAGCAAAAACAATGGAATATATAAATTCTAAAGCTGGAATTTCAAAGCTGGAAAATTTCAAATTAGTAAATTCCAGGGTTGTTTCTTTGCAATATCCTGCCAACAGCTTCCTTTACTTTAGGAGGGAACGTTAGCTGATGTGGTTCATCTGATCTCAATTATTGTGTTATGTAGCAGTAAGAATGATTTCTGAAGAGTTTGTGAAACCCACAACTTCTGAAGCTATGAAACTTGTACCCTAATTTGGTAGAGGCAATACTTTTTCTTCAGAGTATAGTGTGTTGTCTGCAAGAAACTTTTAGGAGACACAAATTTGCGGTACGGAATATTACATTTATTGAAAAGGACCATAATTAAAAGATCTTGAACTTCTGTATAGCAGAAGTTCAGTCACCCATCACTTCTCAAAGAGGTTCACAAAAAGAAAAGCAAGCCATCTCATTGTGCTAAATCCAGATCACACTACCCAACAGCACTAGCCTCTGCAGAGTCCAATGTGTTTAATTGCTACGTGTGTAACATACTAGCATATCTCATACCTAAGAGAAGTCCAGCACATGCATCCTATAGCCTTTTCCAGTCTGAGGGGAGATTCGAGTTGGAGCAGCAAACGCTCAGTGTTCTGAGAAATAACTCAAGGATTCCTTCCTTGAGGAAAGCTCTTTCCTAGAAGGGAATGTGAGATTTTAACTGAAGTGCAAGCAAGACACAAGCTACTCTATGTTCCTCTAGCCACCTAAAATGCCTTACTTAGTGCCTCTAAAAATTTGTCCAGTGTAGGAGCTAAAACGTGGTCTAATCCAAGCACTTTGCAGTTCTAGCACTCTAAAAAAATCAGTTACTACAGAGGGTTTATTAGCAGTCCCAACATCTAAATACAGTTTTCAATAAAACTAAATTGTGTTTCCTGTAGAAGCATGGATTAAAATCTTAATTCTAATATTTTGGGAAAAACAACCTGCTGATGTTAAATAAACACATACTTTCTAAGATTCAGTGAAGCCATCACTAAATTGTGGAAGTCTTTGCACACAAGAGGCACGCTGCTCTGGTTCTTCGCTTTGCTTTTGTTTACCTTGTTTTTATTTCCTCCTAACTTTTTGCTTTGAAGGTGTTCATTTACACTGGAAACAGTATCACAGGGTGGCGATAAATAATGTTCACATGTTCAGTGAAGGCCTACAGTGTGTATATTACGTATATGCATATATATATGTATATATTATGTATATGTATATATGTGCATATATGTATATATAATATGTATAAAATATATAATATGTATTATATCTATGTTAATGCATATTATATATTTTATATCATATATAGTACCTGTATTATGTTTTATAATACAATATTTGCATCTTGAATCTTTAAAAATTTTATAGGTTGGAATCTTGGATGTAAAGTATGCTGATCAATAATTTCAATGTGAAAGGACAGTAATTTAATTTTGTGGTAATAGTCAAGTATACTAATCTCACAAGTGCAGAACAGAGTGAAATGAATTGTCTCAAGTCACCCTGACGAATCAGTGTTAACAGAAATCAAAATCTGTGTATGGCCTTCATTGTATCACCAGTTAAATGGGTACCCTGAAAGTATAGCTCTTTGTCCTATTTGACTGAATTGTCTGCAGTAATCAATTCAATTTCTCATTGGTTTAGATTTTTTTCATTAGTGCAAACACTGGCTTTTCTACAAAGCTCCAGCTGCCACAGCTTGATCCTAAAATAGTAATTGTAAAAACTGAACATGTTAACTGACTACAAAACGCTTTAGAGGGTGTTTTATAGGATGCACCTGCAAGACTCAGCCATATAGAAGATTGTCTGAGATTGAGATGAAAAGATGAGATTTAAATAAAACAGGGTGCTAGAGAGATAAAAAAGAAACAACTTTCTCTGTGAAAGATGGTCCATCTGTGCCGTGTTTTTTATGTCTTTGTTATTTTTGCTTGATTTTTTTAGATTATTTTGTAATGTTGAATTGTTCCTGAAGCTGAAAAGATAATGTACCAGCAAAGTCATTGCAGAAGGAGTTATTCACTGGACTATGATTATTCTATATACTATTTGTCTCCTATAGTTCACAAAAGATTTAAGTTATTTTTATGTTGTTTATATAAAAAAATGGGAAAAATGGATTTTTAGAATTTAGTACAGAATTTCAAGTTTAAATGTACTTTACTGTGCTAGATGGACATACTAAAAATTGCAAATGCTTGGTTAATTTATTTAAAATAAAAGCCTGTAAACAATAATAGTTACTCAATATGTTAAAAATACAATAGAACAATACAATAGTAGCTTATTTTTATAATCTGATTAAGTTCAAAGTTTTAGTGATACCATGCTAAGAGCATGTATTTAGGATGCCAGGAGTAAAATATCAGTTCAAGCATTTGTTCTGTGGTGATGAAGGGCCTCTGTAGATCCCTCTACAGAATATATCACAAAATTTTCACATTCAAAGTTGGCATCATCCACTGCACTTTGTGGAGCGTTACTGGTGCCAATGACTTTGGCAGAGTCAAAGGTAAAATTTGTAGTATTAATCTATTACTAACCTATACTAATCTATAATCGATCACTCTTAACATTATTTTTGGTTAAGATCTTAGAATTTTTGATAGATCATAGAATTAGATGATTTTCAAAATCATCTGAATTTGAAAAAAAAATCAAATTCACAGAATAATTTTGTGTTACCTCTAAGGCCAATCCTTTATTTTATTCTATTTTATTTCTTCCAAATTCTTACATACATTTTTCTGCATCTTACTTGCCTGTCTAATCTCAATGTTTGTATATATAGTAAAAAATTCTGCTGATACAGCAACAAAATAACCAGAGCGCAGTTTGCCTCTTCCAATTTATGCTGATTGCTCAGGGATAACAGAAAAGGTAGATCAGGAAACTAAAAATTGCTGCTAACGGGGATGGTGTGGTTCTGAAGCCATCAGCAGCATGTCTGTTAGTTTTAGTTGAGCTGTGCAGCAATTATTCATTTTTTTTTTTCAGAATGTAGTGGTGTTTCAAACTTCACTAAGATTTTGGGTCAGAAAAACATCCAGAAGCTTAGCATTTCAAATAAAGCTATCTCCAAAAGCTCCAGTTCTGAATGTTGAACATTCTGTGATTGAGCATCACAGAACCTAATGACTTCAGCTTCTTCTGCTTTTATCTGATTTCAAAGTTTTGTGGAAGAACAGTTTTTCTATAGTATCTCTGCTAAAAAGCAGAAAGCAAAAAGAAATGAGCACAATGATCCATTTAAAGTCTTAATTTTTATTTTAAGGAGTCATTTGATGCTAGGGGTAAAAAGCTTGCGCTTTTTTCTAGATAATCTTCTGGTATTAATTCCATGGGCTAAATCCTTATTACAACACATTTTCAAATCAGAGACTGAAACAAGGCATGTTAATCTTCACTTAAGCTGCTTAAGAAAGGTTAATAAAAGTCATGCTTTTCCGGTATTTCTGACATTTAGAATATCTGTGCAAATTTTCTGAACAAAACTTGTCCTGCTTTAGCATTCATATTCAAACAGAAATGTAACCTACCTCACTATTTGTATATGCATGAAGGCATGCCAATAGAATGTGCCACATTCCTATGTAGGCTACAGAGTGAAAAACATATAGGCCCCCAGAATTGCAGCAAGGGGGAGATTGAGCTACTATAACTACTTAAAAAAAATGACCAAGACAATAGGCTTGTTTTTAAAATCATTTTAAAAATCTGTGTATGAACATATGACATAAAGCTGGGCAGCTAAATACAGATTTAATTTGCTCAAGTATAACTGTGTGTATAGTACAGTATTAGTGATGGGCGAACATGTTCATCAGGTGGGTTAAGTTTGGTTAACCAAATTTTCAAAACTGTCTCCAAACTGCTATCCAAACTAGCCACTCTTTCTGATTAAACAAGTATAAATTGGCAATTACACACCACATCTAGGCTTTTAATCTGCAAAGCAGGCAGCACCAGAGTGTTTTCAGAAATCTAGCAGAGTTTAGAGAATCTCTCTCTGAGCAGTTTGCACACCAGTATTCCAAGTTTTGATTCACACATCTGTTCAGAATTATTGCTGCGGGAGCAGGATGACATTTATCTCAAGGCTATTTCTTTAACATTTTCTTCCATCTAACCACAATTAAGAATTGCCAAGATGGGCAACAATAACAAAGCATGAAGAAGGTACTGAAAAGGTCTGTGTGACTCTATCTTTGAATAGAACTTCAGGTGTTTTTCCCTGGTGTGTGAGTGGTTAAGCAACGAAATGAAAGTATCTTAGAGGCAAGTACCAGTGCTTTCAATACATTGAATACAGTGCTAATGCCTGGTAAAATGTCAAAATTAAAATACATCGGAAAATAACCATAATGGATGAAGTGTTCCATGTTGAACTATATTTGAGGATGGAGATACATTTACTTGTTGATCTAAAATCCACTGACATTTTGGAGAAAGCCTTATTTACCCCAAAGAAAATTGGGCATGGTATGTTTCTGTCTTCAAAATCTATGCTATGTTTGCAAACTAGGAAAATAAGCACTCTTCCACTATAAAATGAAATCAGAATTAACTTATTTTTTTCATTAACCCTTTGCGGTTGCCACTGATCCAAGGAAGTTTTGTGCGAGTGTAAACTAGTGATATTTGTAATGTTTGTCAAGCTAAGACTAGTTGTATATGAGAATCCATTTATTGGAGTTAGCTGTAAAACCATTAATTAGTGATATTTTATTCAAATGTCTCATCATGCAATTTTTCACTTTCCTGCACCATGACCTGAAGTTTAAAAGTTGCATAATTGTTATCTTGAACCGGGAGTGAGTCAATAGTTTCTGTACATCCCTAACTTCAAATACGTCCCTTTCCTATCAGCTTTCACATCCTGTAGCTGATTTTATGCCTCTTAGCACATAATAATGGTAATATATACTACTGTGCTGAATGCCAGGGGTCACAAGTAATTTGATAGACATAAGAAATTAGAGTATGGAAGTTTTCTCTGCTTAGTGTTAGCCAGACAAGTCAGTGTAGGCAGTCAGTGTAGTTCACTCCCAGAAAGGAAATCTGAATTTTGTTTCATTTTTCATATCAATTGGTGGAGGATTTTCCCTGTTCTCTATTCCGATTGCCCATGTGTTACATGCCAACAATTTTATCTGAGTTCACATACAGAGCTCAAGACAGCCTTTACTGAAAATATGCCAAGAAAATATGTGCTACTAATGAGTAACTGTGTCAGTGATTTATGTATGCACATCTATATCTACATCTATATATGTCAATTTAATTTGCTTATTTATTGTTCAGATAAGATTCGATATGCATTAAAAAAATGTTTCATTTATAATTACTTTATTCGCTTTATTTTAATGGCTTTATATATAATTCCTCCCAAATATCTTTATTCAAATATCTCAGTGTAGGGCAGGCTCATAGTAAGAATGTTTTAAGCAGCTTTTCCATCTTATATCCAATTCTGAGTTGTTTGAAGCACTTTTTGCTTTTATCATAAAATTTCTTACTATAAACAGCTCAAGAAAAACATCTAGAAATATGGAAAAGAATAAGATGTTTTTAATAAAAGATGCTTATTCTTTGTTTTTGATTTTTTCATACATGTTACCAAACTTATTCTCCTTAGATTTTCTATGTATCTTATGTGTATCTTATAATAACTATTTTTCATTTCCATTGCTGCATATATCTCTTATACTCTTTAAAAATTAGCTGCTTTGATTTTTAAGAAGTTATGGTAGTAGAAAAAATACACATAGGCAATTACTTTTAAGTATTTGTTATGTTGCCCTCAAAAAACAAGTTTCATCTGAAGAAAATAGATTTTTTGTAATGCATTCATGAGGTTAGTTCTTTATTTGAATTCCTGTGGATATAGCTTGTGTTAAGTGACAATTGACTCCTAGCAAACATTTCTTCTTGGTGGCAGACCTGGAGCCCAGGTTCTGGAGCATTCATAGTGTGCAAAAGGTAGCAGGCTGTTCCCTCATGTAAGGAGAAGGGTCAGTCTCTGAATTGCTAATGCAGGGAGAAAAAATGGTTTGCTAGTGTTAACCAGTAACCTCTCTGGTGGCCATAGGGCCACTTAAAAAAAAGATTCTGGGGTAGCATGTTATGGTTGTAAACATTGAAAACATGTGCATGTGCTATCACATGGCTACCATAATAGGAAGTGATAAGAGGAATGTCATTTCTATGTACATGGTATAGTTAGCAGTCTGCCAGAATTAACTGGGCTTTGTTCTCCAAGCATCAAAAGCAGCTCTGATTGTGGGAGATGGGGCTTCACATGGATAGCAGCATGTTCAGAGCTGCAAAGGAAATGGCAAAAGCTGTTAATATGTGAACCCCCTTGAAGTCCTGCTAAGTCTAATTGCGTTTATTCATATAAAAAATCTGACTACACCTAAGATTTCCAACTCTATGCCTAAAGCTTTGAATGATCCAGAGTTGATGATGGAATTTTTGGGGATCATAATTTTATCATTTTTCCAGGTTAGAGTTTGAAGTAAATATAGTTAAATCAAACTAACAGCTACCACAGTATCTGACAGTCTCATTTTTCCTGTTGCTTGTACAACTCCATGAACTGCAATTGGTTGCTTACCTGATCAGTAGTGAGATTTTTAGAGATTGTGTGTTAATCTAGCAGAAAATCATTTAATTGCACTGTTCATGTTCTGCTGCCTTGGTTCCCTGAAGTGGCTATCCATGGGATCAGATGGCAGCACCTCTGACACGAGAGAAGGATGGGCAAGGAAGGCAAAAAGGACTCTGTCTTCTTTACAAACATCTGGCTTGGTCAAATCAGCTTAGCTGTAGCGTCGACTGCACTTTTGATTAACATTTTCCATGAATATAAAAATATTTCCATCATATAAAAATATTATGTAATAAATATAACAAATTCAAATTTCTTTCAGTAAATAAATTGTCAATACACTACAGCAAAACTTTCATTATTACCTATAATACCCTTAACTATCTTTATTAGCTATAGCACCTTTAATATGTACTTTTATATTGTATGGAAAACTTATGGATACCATAAAGATTCTTTACGGTAGTCAAAGTAATGCACAAGAATACATGACAGACTAGGACAAGCTGATTAAATAAAATCAAGAATATATACTGGATAATTAGCTGAAGAAATAGCAGATTCATTTTGAGAGTCTCATATAGGAAATTTAACCTAAAGTTTCTGTTCTGTGATCAGTGACAAAGGCAAATGTACAAGATACAAGGACAACCGTTAAAGGCGTGAAAAAATCAGAGCTGCTTTTGGGACAAACTCTTGTAGATGAACAGATGTGTAACACAGGCAACTATTCCATCCATAACTGTCCCAAACAATTATATCTTGTCATTTTTGCTAAATTCTTACAGCAAGTGGCAGGGTAACAAGTTACAGGATTGGGGAGTAAGAGACAATTATACAAATTATACTAACCCAGCATCAAAAAACTTGGATTTCACTTGTGCAGATTTCATGCTGCTGATGATGCCTGTTTTTTGATGATGTAACTGAAGAATAAAAAACTGGGAAAAGGAGTGAAATAAAAGCTATGCTGATTATGACATGGAAGAAAAAAAACTAAAAACTGCTGCTCTATTGCATATCTACAGAAAGTTGCACTTTCCGCAGAAGCTTATGAATGGGCTCATTGACATAGGAAAACATCATTCCTGGAAATGAAAAAAGCATACAAATAGACAAATGTATACAAGAAAATCTTTAACATGAATAAAGAAACTAGTTTTTTTACGACAAGAAATCAAAGAATTAAAGGTCATAAATTAATGGTCATTAATTATTTTTTAAAGCAGAATTTAAACAAATCAAATGCTAACATAGCAAGAAAGCCCAAGAGTACAGATCACAAGGAATACAAAGAAGAGCTGGTCAAAAAAAGTCATGCAAAAGTCATGAAGAAATATGATGTGATGCAAGATCTATTAACTGCAGAAAGATTAAGTCAATCATCTTTCTGTTTTGGCAAGGGAGGTTAACCTAAAGCCAAGGATAGAAGTGAATAGAGTAATACTATCCTTTAAATTTTGCTAATTATTAACATCTTTTGTCCTCAGTATTCAATGCTAACCGCAGCAAGGTTTATTTCATACTGAGATTATAACTTTGTTTAATCAAAAAAAAAATAACCATGAAAAATCTTCTGCTTGTTTTCCCCTTATTAAACTGAAGCCTTGTTGTTGATCAAGGAAGGAGAAGAGTGTATCGTCAAGACTGTTCTGTATAAGCAAGGAATAAATTATTAAGTGGTTTACAACAGAAATAAGTATAGGGACTTAGTATGAGGGAAAAACATAGTTTGAGGAAAGACTTCTTGACTGTGAGGGTGACAGAGAGTGACAGGTTACCCAGAGAGGTTGTTGATTTTTCTTCCCTGGAGATATTTATTCTAAGTCTACTGGGACACGATTCTGTGTAGCGTGCTGTAGGTGAGTCTGCTTGTGCAGGGGCAGCTGCGTTAGATGATCTCCAGTGGTCCCTTATAACCTCAATGTTTTGGTGGTAGGGACAATTATTATAGTCAAATTTGAGGATATGCAACTAAGAGTCTAGTCTGATGTTTCTCAAAATATAGTGTTTTAATTTAGTGTCTTGAGTACTAGATTGAAGGTACAAATTCTGCTTCAGAGGCTTAGGTTCAGATTAATATCTAACATGCACGTATCTTTCAGAGCCTTATTCTACTCCAATCCTCCTATCCTAATTTTTTTTGTTAGATGTAAGACTCATTCTTCTGTTACTATCCTTAATCCTCTCTTCCCTCCCCCAGTGTCCTCACTTATATTACATGAAATGATACTTCCTTTTCCTAGATCCCTGCCTGAGCCAGGATATATTAAGTGAACGTTAATTGTAAGTTGCAACCCAACAGGAGCTAGTCTGGCTTCAGGTCAACCTCCCTTGCCAAAACAGGGAAATATATAATCATGACTGATTATTCCCAGAGAATATTTTTGTTATTTCAGTGCATGTTTTTCAACTTCAGCTGTTAATTTTGCCCCAGAGTTTTACTCCTTAACATTACAAAAGAGAGGAGAGAGGTGAGAGATGAAAGCTTGGATTGCAGTTGTGTGTAGCAGTAAGAAAGTATCACCCTCTAAGACGTGTATGAAGCTGAGCCTGTTTTTTTTTTTTTATGTGGTAATATTGATGGATATCATTGGCAACCTAGTTTAAAAGATTTATGCTTTTTATGAACCAATTGTTTTGATCCCTGTGAAGAAGATCCTTTCTATTAAAGAATCATAGATTAAAAGCTTCTCTTAATGGCAAAACTAGGGTTCATCAGTGTCAGTGTAATCCAAGAAAGAAAGTGTGTTTTTTCTTTTCCTAATCTATTTCATTTTCTGTTATATGTATAAGGAGCTATTAGTATTGTCTTACTGAAATGGTGAGTTAGGAGGCCTGCATCCTGGGAAATACTCAACAAAGCAAGGGTATCTTGCTCTGCTGTGAGGACTTCTACCCTTCATTATGCTAACATCTAGTATTTGGTGAAAGAAATGTGTTATGGGAATCTTTTTACAATGCCTCAACTTTACAGAGAAACATCTGCAAGCAATGGTTGAAAGTATAAACTTGCTCAAAACTCAGGCCTGCTCATACTTGTTTTATTCTCAACAAAGATGTGAACCAAGAAGGCAATTTCTTTGCAATTTTTAAATGTCATTAACCAGGATTTGTGTTTGCTCTTCATTTAAATATGATGATAAACAATATATTGATAATAAGCATAACTGATGTGTGTTCTTTCATTAATTGAAGAAGCTAGTTTGTTTAATTTCTTCTAAATAATGATGAATACCAATAAGATCAGTGACATTATTCAACAGAAATTTAAATGCACAGTTCTAAAAATTTTGTTACTTCTGTATTCTCTTTCATAAATTCTGTGCATACTGTGTTACCATTACAGGACTTGAGGTAATATAGTCAGCTCCAGATGTTTCCCTGAGAAGGAAATAATCCTTGCTTTCTTACATTCTTCTGTGTTGATTTATATGATTCTAGGAGCTCTTGCTTCAGAAAACTACATTAAATCCTACAAGACTGAAAATACAGTCATAACTAAAACAAAGCTGTAGGAAAGAGCTGGAAATATTTAGAATTACTATAAATTTATGGGAGGAGAGGTGAGGAGAGAATATGGTAGAAGATGTTCTGTTGAGTTTTTTTTTTCTTTCCACTATTCTGATTTTTTTCTGCCACTATCCTGTAGTATATGCATCTGCTGGCATCATCACTTTCATCTCCCTACCCAAGGCTAACAATATGCTTCAGAAACCTTTATGCTTCAGAAACAGAAGCAATTGTTGTAATAGGATTCTATAGTTAATCATTAAGCATACTTATTATATGCATAATAAATTCATTATATACTTATCATTAAGGTACTTCATAAGTTCAACCAAAAAAAAAAAAAAAGTTGAACCTTTTTTATTTGTATACAAAACTCTTATGCTACTGGTATATGTGTACATAATGGAACTGAATGGAATGGAATTCCCCAGACATCAAAATTGACCTTTTGATGCTTTTATTTTTAAAATAAGGCCATTTAAGCTATTTCATGAACCATAATCTGCTAAGTGCTTTTATTTTTGGAAAAAGAAAAGGTGCACTCAAGTGTCAAAAACTGTACTTGCCACAGTAAATTGTAATTTAAGTATGAAAATTATTTTACTGAAAATATGCTAGACAGTAACTGACAGAGACACCATATATAGATGGTGATTATTATCCGTAGTTATGAATAAAGCCATTGTAAAGGCTGATTTCCCACTCCTAAATCTGGAAGACCTTAAGGTCTAAGGTAAGGTCTACTCTAATTAAAATGAATCCTTCAGTGTCCATGAAAGCTATTGCTCAAGGGATTGTCTGACAGAAGTTCTCAAACGGCTGTTTGTAAATTTTCTTTGTTATTCATTTTAATATTGCTTTACATTAGATCAGATGTACATCTTCTAGCAAACACGTTGTTTCTCTTCCGAGTGACACATTGTTATACTTGGAACTGCATTGGGTATATGGACCTCTCTGCGCAGAACTGATGGTGTGAATTTGCCTAATATCTGTTGCATTATACTAACAGTAACCTTATGAATACATAGCAGGTAGTAAGTGCAGGGCAGTGTGCACTTCTCTAAATATCAGGCAAATGAGCTGATGGAGAGCACCTGGTAAACTGCATGCTAAATTTACCATGCAAGTACATGGCAAATTCACACTACATTATCATACTTACTGAATGATAATGACTAGACCCAGGACAAGACAGCAGCCTTCCTGTGTGAAAAAGTAGTGTAAACATCATACCATGTGACTATAACAGATATAATACATTGTCTTTGGACAAGTAATCACTCACATCAGCTGTTATTCTTCCATTTTTCATTTAGGTAACTGCTGTATCTCATAATGATTTGGGAAAGGGGCCAAAAACAAGGGCTGCCATCCTCCTAAGGAGTGTATGTTGCTGGAGCACTTTGTCACGCTGTAATGGGGAAAGGTTATTGTTTTTAGGAGTATCAGTATGGCTGTTAATAGAAAATAGATCTTTATAGTATGGATATGGACATATTTACAGAGCTCTCTTGACAGTATCTTCTGTCAAATATTGTTGCATATAGTCATTTTCATTTTAGTATTAAATGTATTGTAAAAATGAGAACGTTTACCTGCTCTTTTTTTTTTCCTGTGAAACAAAAGCACAAAGAAAGAAATTGTTCTGGAGCGGAGAGTTGTTTTAAGAAGCCAATGTTCTCATTCAGGTCTTTAGTTACTAGTTATGTAAACAGAATGTGTGTAGTGGAAATGACAAAATAATGATTTGGCTGTAAAATCAATTAGGAGTCCAGGGACAGTGCACGCTTCCTACATTCGACTACTGACTTACTTGCACCTACTTGCAGGAATGAAGCCCTGGCCCCCTGGAAGCAGCTAAGAAAACTCTCACTAAGCTTGGCTAGGCTAGAATTTTCATCTGTTTGGACCATTTCAGCAGTGCATAGACCACTGAAAGCCATGGTAGTTTTGAATGAACAAGCTCTTTTTTTTTGCCATGCCCATTTAGCATAAAGTCATGACAACATTATCAAATATTTTCTTTCTGCAGATCTTAAAGCACTTTCCAAATACAAGTAGCATTATATAAGCATAGAACAGTTAAGTGCTTGGCTCAAGTTCATGAAGCAAGTTACCTAAAAAGCCAGAAATAGGTCTTCTGCTATAGTTGTCCTCTATCAAAAAAAAAAAAAATGCTGACTGAACCTGCATTTTGTTTTTGTGGAGTCATTCCACCATCCATGTGGCTTTTTCAGGATTGCCAGTCTTTCATGATTCCTAGAATAATTGTATAAATAAGGTACTTGGTAGGGGAAAGGCCTGAGTAGAGAGGAAGGGAAAACATATTAATAGAACTACAACCGAGCAACCAAATCAGCACTAAAATTCTTATTTGTAATACATCCGTCATAAGACATTCTTATCCCATTCACAAGCTGCTTCTGCCTACAAAAAGGCTTGCTGCAGAAAGGATCAGTAATAGAAACAGCTCTATTCACATTCAACTTGCACACCCCTCGAGCTGCAAGGCGCATGCATCACAGTGTGAAGGATGGTACCCGATGAGCCGAGCCTGTGCTTTATCGGCCACATCTGCCAGGAATCGTTCACTGACCTGACATGGAGATGAGGCTTGCCGTCCTCTGCTTTGAGGGTCATCAAGGAGGGGTGGTAATGGGCAGGACAGGAAAAACCTTTCCCCCTAGTTTTCTGTTAGTGTTTGAACTGTATGAAACTGTGTCCTTGCAATTTTAAACTGATTATGGGCAGAGGAAGGACTCTAGAAATACATGTAAGTATATATTTTGATTCATCTTCATAGCAGAGACAGTTAAAACAGGATAAATAATACAGATATAGCATACTAGGTTTAAAGTTTTCACCATTACACTGGTGTTATATACTGTGCCTGAAAGGGCTTCTTCTAGTTTTGCATATCATATTCTGCTTTGTGTTTCCTTTTATTCTTTAAATCATAGGAGAAAACTAAGAATCTCTGTTTTGTCAAAAATCTCTGCTTTGTATCTGGTTTGTCTGGTTTTAAAAAACTAATTTATTTTCAGCTAGCTCTTGATTTATTTGCAGAGTGTGGGCATGTGATCAGGTCACTGCAATCGGGAGAATCTCTGTGTGACACAAGGTGTTGGTGCAGGCCCAGATCACACAGTCGTTCCAGGTTACACTTGTTTATTGCTCTCTGTAAGGGAAACTTAGTGTTTTGTTTGAACCATTTTTGCCCTAAGAAATGTCAATAACATTTTCGCTCTATTTAAAAATATGAACTACAAAGAGGAAACTAGTCATGTTGGAAGTTCAGATTTTCTTTTTTTAAATATGCTTAGAGAAAAATACATTAGGAGAGAGCTTAACAGGATTGCTTCTGATTTAGTACCACTGCTGTTCTTAGCATTCAAGTGGTCAAGAACCATGCCCCAGAATTTATAAAATTTAAGACTCTAAAAATTTGAGTTTTTAGAGTTCATTTTAAGCACATTACACTGAGGAAATGTAAGACCAGGAACTTTGTGCCTTTGTAGAATGAGGAAAAAGCCTGAACAACTGCAAGAACCAGGCAGAACTCACCAGCAGCTCTCTCTGCAAGATGTGAAAAGTGCTGATGCTTTCCCCCTGGACTGACTTATGGATGCTATTAACTGGATATAGTTTCTGCCTGTGTTCTGCAGACTCTCAGGCAAGCTGCAGTCATGTCTATTAATCATGGTAAATCTGGGTTTCTTCTTCTAAGCCTTGTGGCCTCCGGAATGGCATGGCTTGAACTATTGATCAAACAGAGGGAATTGTCAAATGTCATCCTGAATCAGCTAGAGCAAGGGAAGAACAGGGGTCTCTCTAAACCAGCCTTGACACCACCAATACATGATGAACCGCTGCTACAGGCACCAAACTGCGGTCTGAAGTATGGTGTCAACAGTGAGTTTCTGGAAAAGCATTTTTGGTCCCAAGTAACGCTAGTAATTACCAAAAGGTTCAGGGATGTCTAGGTGCCTGCTGAAAACTGTCTGCTGTATGCTAATCTAGATTTTTTTTATAAGTTTGTGACAGTCCTTCTACCTCTTGTTCATCATCTCTTTGGAATATCAGATGTGCCAGTTCCTACTGAAATCATCTATATTGATCAGTTGCCTCATCATTTTCTCAACTCACATTCTACTATTTCTTGCGCTCCTTTCATGTCATCACTGGTTTGTGATACTCAGTCATTCCTATTAAATGATCTTGGCAAGAGCCAAGCATACTAGAGAACCCATTTATTGCTGTAACTAAAATTTATGAAAACTTAGCAGGACTATTGGCGCTCCTGAAGGCAAATATGGCAGTAGTATTAGAGAAAAACAAAACTTACAGAGTTTGGTACATAGGCTACAGAACAAGCCATGAGAGACAAAGATACATATAGAGGCCAAGCTGTTATTAGTCTCATATGAAAAGAATGTTTGAATTTTTGAATAACCTTCAACCATCCAATTTGGACTCTTGTTGCTTTTCTGCTATCGTCCTGTTGAACCACAGTGTCCTTTTATTTTCTAATGTGTGGCTTTTGGTGTGAATGAAGTAAAATTAGAATTTTTAAAAGTGTATTTTTTTTCCCCAGGATTCTTTCCTAAATTAAATGTTTTCAATTGTTTGATAACTGTTGATGCTTCATTATGAAGATACAGAAAGAAACACAGCTTTGTATTTGCTGTTGAATTAAACAATGGGCAATTCTGTTTTTTTTTTTTTTTTCCTGACTTTTTAAAGGAAATTTGATTGGCATGTAGCACTTTACTTTGGTAAACTGGGTGATAGTTTGATTTCATAATTTATCACAAAGCTTAAATCCCTCTGAGTGACTCAAACAGTATGGGCCAAAACAAGAAGCATAAAACTGATTCTCTTCCCACTGAGTGGGAGGCTCTAGTTTGGGATACAAATATTTTGAAAGTGAAAAAAAGATCTCAGGAGACTTTGCAGCTTAGTGAATAAAGCATTGGTCTAAAGCCAAACCAAACTTAAATAAGTATGGTGGTCTCAGCTGAGTTCCTAGCAAACCCTAGCCTGCATTGCAAATTCATCATGCACAATTATATGTAATTTGGTACTACTGCAAGCTCCTACTTAGAGGCCCTTTAAACTGAGCTACAGAAGAGACTGAATTACTTATCATACCTAGTGGGAGCAATACTCCTTGGTCAAGGGCGTTTCATGAATTCAAGCACTGCTATTAAGGTCTCACTGAGCAAATACCTACCCTGGTTCTGACAATGGCAGATACTCTGTGCTGATATTCAAGATTCAGTGTACGTAGCTCACAGCAGGCACACTTTCTTGGCTTTGATGACTGACTTTAATGGCCAGACATTGTCCTGAGAGTTTACATTTAAGATCTATGATATATGGATATTGCCCTTCAAATCTTTGACATTTCTCAGTCGGAGGTTTCAGAGGAGTAGAAAGATAATTAAATATCCAAAAGTCGGTGAAATTATTCAGGCTCTTAGCCTTGACATTTAAAACTAACCATGTAGCGACCATAATAGGTTAAAGTTGGCTTTGATAGAAGCATTATCTGGAAACAGGGAGACTTTAAGGCTTTGGAAAGATTTATGTATATTATTATTTATTCAAAATAAATCTGATATTATTTCAGGAAGGTGAGTACACTTAGCTGATATAGTATTTCAACATTACCTCTTTGCAGATTAAGTTCTTATTTTTTGAATTAAGGATGTTTTCTCTATTATAGAGAATTCCCTTAATACTACATAAATGGAATAAATTTCAGGAAAAAAAGGCAACAGACTAAGTTCCTAGTTCTTGAGTGAAATAAGATTACTGATTTCTAGTAATGCCTTAGACAAAAAAAAATCACAGATTTTAGTCTTACCTCTAGCCTGTTCCTTTGAGGTAATTTCTAGACCTTTCTAGCTGGATTGTTATGCAGATTTATTCTACTTTATTCAGTCTTTGCATTTTTATTCCTTGAAATTCAGGATACTTCAGGGGCAGTACTCTTCTCTTGTCTGTAGATATACAATAAGCAGCCAGTTTGGAAAACTGTAGCCTATTTACACATTTATAATGATGCTCCCTAAAATTAAGTGAAGATCTGATGGAAACTTTATAGTAAAATCTTCAAGATGTGTACCTTCAAGAACTGCCAGTATGGTGTAGATATGCAAAACATGAATATAAATACTGCAAGAGCTTCTTGGGAGTTTTTAGAGCATATATGTATGAGGAAAATATTTTAAAATGCATTATTAACTATGAACACCTTCATGAATGTAATTATTAATGCTTTTTTTTTTTTTACTGACTACTTTGGGAAGCATATTTCATCATTTTTCCTGTTTTACTTTCTTTTCTGTTGCAAAACTTTTAACGAAGGTTTGTATTGAGAAAATTCAAATGTGTCTCTAAGGCACACCAAGCTGACTGACCAAGCCTGCTATCACCATCTGACTGACAAAATACTTCTGCAGGCTCCCTGTGGTATCTTTCATTGCACCAATAAAAACTGTCTTCTTGTCCTGAAATAACAGACAAGACCACTGTGCTAGGATTTCTGTTCTATTCTAACTCTTTTTTTCTACAACCTCATATTTTTGGGTGATTCTTTGTCACTTAAATTTTTGTTAGACCTATGAATAACCTGGATCAGATGCAAAGCTGTCTCAGGCTATAATAAATATCCCATCTTCATGATGCGTAATTAACAACAGAAGCATGACATGATAAGGCACAAGTATGGATAGGCACTTGTCAGAGCACAAGGAGCTCTGAGCCAGGAGCTGGGCCAGGTCCATGGACACTCGGGTCAAAAGCAAAAGGTGCCAGAGAGAAAACAGGAGATAAGACTGCCCCAACTGCCCCAACTGACCATCCAAGAGCCCGAGTCACTGCGCGGCAGGGGCTACTGGCACCAGGCTGGGCTGAAATGCAGGACTGGACTGCAGGAGGGGGATGTGTGTGCTGGACTGGGAAGAGGAGGGCTGGGGGCATCCTCAGGGCCTGAGGGTGCTGGGGGCATCCTCAGGGTTCAGTGGATTCATGAGGGCACCCATAGTTTTATTGGATGATCTGAAAATAAGAAAATAGTCTTCTGTAGTTCATCCAGTAATTGCATGGGATTAAGAACAGACCTATAACAGCTATAATATAAACAGCATATAAACAGCTATATACATAAACATATATAGAAGTATATAAACAGCTTATTCTATTAGTGTCCTGTGTTTGTTTTCACTGGATTTAGCCAGGAATCCAGCCATACTGAGACAAGATGAGCATGGTTGGAATCTAAAACACCAACTTTGATGTTGATATACTTCTATATATGACTCCTGATAGGTAGTAGGAGACATTCAGCTGCAGTAAGTGATAGGGCATTTCCCCTATACAGAGCTCTTGTAGAGCTTAGGGCTTCAGCATTGATGCTGAAGGGATCTTCCAGATTATAGCAGCATTCTTTGTGTCTGAGAAACACCGAAAAGTTAAAGCCACTCATAACAGTGAAGGCAACTAGCATTTTTCTATGGAAACTGGGCTTACGGGTGTCATTAGATCAAGTAATTTTTTGTGAATTGGTCAGTTCAGCTGATGTACCACATCTGTGATCTAGTGGCTTCTGGATTACCAGTTCCTAGTTCAAGAAACTTAAGTGAGGCCATTTCGTTGCTCAGCACAGGCCCCTCAATTTTATTGTCAGCTTTGAAAGTCAGTCAGGCATAATGATTCATTTGGAGAGTGTTGGAGAAAGTAGTTGGTGGCACAGAACAGGCCATAATTTGCTCAGTCAAGGAGAAGACAGGCTCCAAGTGCTGAAGCAACAAGTTAACAAAAAGCCAACCAGTGTTCTGCACCAGCTAGTGCAGCAGCAGGACAGAAAAGCATTTTGAGGCTGTACCACTGATAGCTGAAAGCAGTCAAAGTTTTTACCTTTTTGAGGGTGAGGAGAAGGGACTGCAAATCATAGAATCATAGAATGCTTAAGGTTGGAAGGGACCTCTAGAGATCATCTAGTCCAACCCCCCTGCACACGCAGGGTCACCTAGAGCACGTGGCACAGGACTGCGTCCAAGCGGGTTTTGAAGATCTCCAGAGAAGGAGACTCCACAACCTCTCTGGGCAGCCTGTTCCAGTGCTCTGTCACCCTCACTGTTAAGAAATCTTTCCTTAAGTTCCTGTGGAACTTTTGGTGCTTCAGTTTCCGGCCGTTTCCTCTAGTTTTGTCGCTGGCCACCACTGAAAGGAGGCCAGCCCCATCCTCCTCACTGCCTCCCTTGAGGTACTTATAGACACTGATTAGATCCCCTCTTGGCCTTCTCTTCTCCAGGATGAACAGGCCCAGCTCCCTCAGCCTCTCCTCATAGGGCAGATGTTCCAGGCCCCTGATCATCCTTGTGGCCCTGCGCTGGACTCTCTCCAGCAGCTCCACATCCCTCTTGTACTGTGGAGCCCAGAACTGGACACAATACTCCAGATGCGGCCTCACCAGGGCTGAGTAGAGGGGCAGGATCACCTCCCTCGACCTGCTGGAGACGCTCTTCTTAATGACCCCCAGGATCCCATTGGCCTTCTTGGCCACAAGAGCACACTGCTGCCTCATGGTCAACTTGTCGTCCACCATGACACCCAGGTCTTTCTCCGCAGAGCTGCTCTCCAGAAGGTCGGTTCCCAGCCTGTACTGGTGTCTGAGGTTATTCCTTCCACCCCAGGTGCAGGACCTTGCACTTGGCCTTGTTGAATTGCATGAGGTTTTTCACCGCCCAGTTGTCCAGTCTGTCCAGGTCCCTCTGGATGGCAGCGCAGCCCTCTGGGGTATCAGCTACTCCTCCCAGTTTGGTATCATCAGCAAACTTGCTGAGGGAGCACTCTGTGCCTTCATCCAGGTCATTGATGAATAAATTGAACGGGACTGGACTGAGGACTGACCCCTGGGGGACCCCACTAGCCCCAGGCCTCCAACTAGACTCTGCACCGCTGATCACCACCCTCTGAGCTCTGCCATCCAGCCAGTTCCTAATCCACCTCACTGTGCACTCATCTATCCCACACTTCCAGAGCTTGCCCAGGAGGATGTTGTGAGGGACGATGTCAAAAGCCTTGCTTCAGTGGCTTCAGTGACTTGCAGAGCAACTACAAAATTACTGCTAGTGGACTGGGAACTTTGGTCAGTGTGAAGGTTTGGCAGAATCCAACCAAAGCTTTCAGGAGCACAGCAACAGCGTTGTGTTTGGAGCTGCCTGCTCTCATTCTGAATTGGGGGATGTGAGCTGCAGCCGCTGCTGAAAGCTTCTCATTCTTCTTGTATGTTCACTTAGTGTCCCTACTTGTTTTCCACTGTCGGCCAGTCTCATATCCACGAAGCATTTGCACCACTTTCCAGAGCATGACTGGCATCCGCCCCCACACAAAAAATCATGGTGGCATTCTTTACATGATTAGTGTTAGTGTGCCATTTTCTTTACCAACATAAATTTCCCAATACCAGAAGAAATGTGTTGCAACTGTGAGTATGTGCTAGGAAATAAAATAAAATAAAATAAAATAAAATAAAATAAAATAAAATAAAATAAAATAAAATAAAATAAAATAAAATAAAATAAAATAAAATAAAATAAAATAAAACAAAACTCAGTCTGACCACTTATACACTAAAAACAAATGCTGCAGTGTGAATATGCCTCTACCATTTTCCTACTCTGAGGCAAAACTGAACACTCAGGCCTTAACTATTCAGTAATACTTAGCAAACAAGTGTAGCAGTCACATAGATAAACTAAATCCTTTGTTTTTTTGTTTGTGTAACTAATACTGAAGATCATTGAAAAAAGTATTTCTTATTTTGTACGTTCTGTTTGGACTGTATTTTAAATCACAAAGGTAATTATTTAATAAATGATGGTGAAGCAAGGCATGAAGTTGAAAACAGCGCACGTATACTACTCTCAAGCAAATGTTTCAGATGTGCTTACTCAATTGGTTCAGAGTGTCCTTTTAATAGGAAAGTTTAATTTTCTTTATTAGATCCAGGGGATCTGTTTGTAATTCTAAACCTAACAATTGAACTTCATTAAACAGGTACTGTCCATTAAATCATACTGTTCAGCAAGGAAAAGCCAAGTTCAGCCTCACATTGCAGGTCTGTCTGACGAGGGTTCTGGTAATATCCCTGGGGAATAAAGTTTGCAGTGAGATGAAATACCAGTTATTAAATAGTGGAGGAACATTAAATGGTAGATGAGAGCTGACAGGCTAGGTAGGATCAGGAAACCTGAGAGGGCTGAAAGGAAAAAAAAAAAAAAAAAGGCTTTTCTCAGACTGAGATTCAAAGAAACAGAGCTGAAATTTACCAATGTATCCTTTACTTCGAGTCTGATAAAGCCAAGGAGACTGGATAAACAGAGACTAACAGAACGATGTAGGAGAATGAGTAGAATGGAAGTGAACACATGGCTTACCTCGCTGCTTGTCATCACAACGGCCGAGTGAAATACAACGCTGTCTGACCAAGGGCACAGTTTTGGGGATACTGTACAACACACTAGCATCCTACTAAAAACAATTCCTTTTAAGTGATGATAGTTTCTTTTTGACAATTGCAGCTATGTTACTGTGCTGCTATTAAGAAAAACTCTGCACGTTTGATTCTTGCGTATTTCATGGTAGCTGTTGTTGCCATGAATGTTGCCATCTCATCTCATACTTTTGTGACATAACCAGTAGTGTTAAAATGTTAACTTTTCTGCTTTAGTATCTGGCTTGTACTCTAAAAGCTTTTTTTGAATCAATCAAGTTTTAATCTGCCTTGCAAGTAAAGGCAAGGTTTGCCTTAGTAAAAACATATGCAAAAGTAAGCTTCTCATTTGTGTAGTATGGTTTGTTGTTGATTTAAGCGTATTTTGAGAGGTGTTTGAATTTTGAGGATGAATAGTGTTGTTTCTTTGATCTACACTTAGGTGTAATTTGAGCCATTGTGTTTTTCCTTTGAAACAGATGCATTTTCAGAATGAATAAAACAGTATTTAGTATCTTATTTTTCTCTCCATTAAATTTTGGAGCCAGGGTTAATCTTGGCTCCAGAATTTAAATCAAATGTTTAAGATGTTTTTTCTAAAGCAGGAGCAGTCTTGATGCCAAAACTCATCAGTGTCAAAGTGAACAGGGAAACATTGCAGATGAAGTAAGGCCAAGGGGAGGGTCACTGGGCCAAATTTAACAGCACTTCACCGTGAAATTGGTTCTTGAAATTAGAGTGAATTCTTAGCAAGGGCTGTAATTTGCTGTGGATTTTCTTCATTATTTATTTTTATTTAAACAAGCATAAGATTTCCATTCTAGGCTCAACACAATTGGAGATCAGTTAAAAAGACTCCTCATAAATGATAAAGTCTCAGAAAACCAAACACAAGCAAATCCCTTGAACATACATGGGTGCAAAAGCAAGAAATTGCTCTAGTTCAGGACTTCCCCACTCTGCATCAGTCCCAAGAACACCCCTGGTATGTACAACCTGCAGTCACAACTCATGTGCTCAGAGTTCAGCTGCTTTGTAGTTCATTAACACTGAAGGTTCCCTTTATCCTACCCCATGTTTTGCCAGCTAGTAGAAAAAATCACCTATTAGTATATATGCCTCTTCAGCCCTAAACACAATTAGGCGTTTGCTGTAGAGGCTGTGATGCAATATGTTAGAGCAAACAACAAATGCACATTCTTCAGGGAGAGGAGATTGTCAGATCCAAATCTAAGGAGTATTTTTTCTGAGAGTATGACATACTGTTCCCTCTTTCATGAAAGGAGCCATGACATGAATATGAAAAGAGAGTGGAGGAGGGAGTAGTGCAATATCAGGAAAATGATTTTTTTAACGAACGTAAAGAAGAGAATATTCTTTTGGAAGTAACATACCGATCATTTGTTCTGCAATTAAAATATTTTTTTTAAAAAAATTCTTAGTGTATGTAAATGCATTTCTGCAAGGTAATCCATAAATGGCTAACATATGGCTGTCTTGAGAAAGATGATCACATATTGATCACACACTGAAAAAATTGGTCAATTCATTTTGATGACTGATTACCTAACCCATTGAGAAGTCTTATCACAAATCATAGAGGTGGGAAGACCTTGTCTTGTTTTACAGCTGTGTTAGTTTTTCACTTCAATACTGCAGTTACATGAAACTGATCTTTAGCCTCATAGATGTCATTGATGTCCATGTATTGACAAGGCAAGCTGGTGGGCAGTGGAAATAGGAGGACTCAGGACAAATGAAGCACAGCAGTTTCCAAAACTGCTTCTTGAGGTCTTTGCACAAAAAGACATGTGACCACATGTGCCCAAGCACCTTCTTCATTCTCTCAAAGCTTGAAATTCTACTATGCATGGCACTTGCCAAAACCTGAATCTCCATCAGACCCTTTCTTTATTGGTGTCTTTACCATAAGGCAGCTTAGCCTGGCTTTAAACTCATCCTAACAAATTGGAATTTCCACCCACTTTATATCAACTGAAACACTCAGAATGTAATGGTCTATCAGTAATTGCTAAACTGCTGATATCTTCCTCCAACTAGAGATTTATTTACCTGGTTTACAACTCAGAGGAAAATAGATGCAAGTGCAAACAATATATTTACCGCAGGTGACTACATAGAGTGTAGGATTCCTGACACTGCATTGTCTTTGTTCTTCCTTCATCTGCTTCAGGATATTTTTTTTCTTTAAGTGTAGTTGCATTATACTATATGAATCATTCTTCATGTTCTTAAATGGATGGAAGTAAAAATCCTTACTGATAATTAACAAAAAGATGAAAATTCACCTTGGCAGAAAGGGATAAAAGGCATTCAAGAAGTTATCAGCATCCTTCTTGCCATTTTAAGAGCTTCTGGACAGTGAAGTATCTGAACTACTGTTGGATAAACCTACGAAAGGGTGAGTTAGTACTATTGAAAATGCAAACTTTGTTGCATCCTGTGTTTCTGACTTATCTGGTTATTTCTTCTATGCTTATTTATTCACAGATACATAACTCTGCAGTGGAAGTTAGACTAACAGAGAGCAGAGAAGTCTGATATTATTGTCATATCTTATATCATGATTTTTTCTCCCTAGTTTATGTTCTCTACAAAAAAAAAAAAGAAAAAGAAAGAAAAAAAAAACAGAAATGAAAAAAGTTTGGGAGTACTGTTTTTTAGAGTTCCTTGTGTAAAGTCTTGTGTGTCCTTCTTTCATGAAGATCTCAGTCTGGATCAATTATATTTTGTGACAAAGAGTATCAAAGATACTGGAAGCTTTGGAAGTTTCTGAAGTTTACGAATTTTCAACCTTTTGCACAAGTACTTTTGTCAAGGTACCTATCACTCAGTCTTCAAAGTCTTTGCAAATTATTTATCAATGATGTAAGACAGGGTATTATTTTTAAAATAGGTATTTTTCTTTATGCTGTGAAGAAAGGGTAGGGTGCCAAGAAATAGGTAGAAGGACAGTCCTGTGCACACTAAAAGAGTAAAATAAGATTGGATCTTCGGTTGATTATCTTGCAATTTTTGGAAATTTATTATTAAAACAATTCTATCTGTGTGATAAACTATATTTGTTTATTTTAAGCATGACCTAAACTAAGATAACAGAAGAATTGGCTCTTTTTATTCAAAAAACTGTTAAAAATTAGAAAATGTTATCCACAAACCAGAAATTATTTTATATTTTTTAAACTTTCTAATCATTCTCTGCTCAATTCAGTTCTCAAATAAAGTCCATTTGCAAGCTAATGGTTTGTCTAATCTTTCACACAAAGAGTCTCCCGTCATTGTTAAGCAGTCTCTGTTTGAGCATGCTGTTTGTTGTAAAGCTCCAGTGGAGCTATAATGCATACCATTGGTAGAATAATACTTTATGGTAACATTAAAAAATCCCTGTCTCCTAATTCTGGTCTTTTAACAAGGGTGGAGTGCATCTGAAAATTATATCATATTGCAAACTACTCTTAATGCTGAACCTTACATACAAACTATCACTACTTTTTTTTTTTTTTGTAAAAGTAATAGAAATTAGTTGGATTTTGATCTCGTTTTGGGGTATTTTTATTTGTTTATTAGTACACATTAAATAAAATAACTTTTTTGACATATGTTGTTGTTTACATACAAAGCAATAAATAGAGGAGAATACATGTAAGTTTTGATGCATCATGGTAAAATGCATAATTGGAAATTATTTTACAGAATGTGGAATTATGTGACTACAGAAGCCCATACTTGCCTTGTGATGAAAGTTTTCTTTGCTGATGATCATAAATTAAGACAGTAGCATAATAGAAGAAAACAGGCTTTTGTGTTTGAGATATATTTGTGGAAATAGATTTTTGCTAAGCAACAAAAATGAATTTGTCATACCAAAACATCATGTGTCTTTACTTAGCTTCAGATAAGTATTCACGAAATGTCTCTGAGTAGAATATCTGCACAGAATTTAAAGAGGGAGAGACAGCTATCAAGTCACTCCTGCACTTGAAAGAAAATTTTATTAGCTTAATTTTTTTTTCTGTGCAGACCTGACAAAACACACTTTACTAATTAAAGCCAGAATTACTCCTGACATGCTTAAATGGATATGGCTTTTTAGATACAATCCCACTTCTGTTTCCAAACACTTGTGATAGCACCACTGCTATTCAAAATAAATTGGACATGGAGATAATTTCTTGGCACACCGATGACCACATTTTAAATATACCTAGAACTGAAAGTTGAAACTTTTCATTTTGGGGGGTGCTTATGAAGACTGAATATTCACTTATTTACTGCCTAATCTGTGGACACAGAAGTCAGTCACCAACATGTAGTGGATTTCCCTGTAAAAATTTACAACAGAGTAAAATCCATTTCATTAGGATTTCATTTGAATTTTGCACTAATTATGTCTAAGTGAATATTCTCTCTTGTATGTTCATGGTTTGACAGAAAATGGAGTTTGAATAGAGTGAACGTCAGTCACATCTCAAAACTGCTCCAAGATCCAGTCAAATGCTGCAGCTCAGGGCAGTCTCTGTTCATTCCCTAGTACCTTTTTGCGTTCAAAAATGTGCAAATTGCCCTTAAGAACATTGCCTTTTTTAAGTAAAAACGTTCTATACTAAAAATACAAGTCCGTTCTGAGGGGGCTAAGGCACTGTTCTCAATCTTATGCAAAGTCTGGAAAAGTTTTATTTTGTAGGAGGCAAAAAAATGATTTAGTTTAGTGACAACCTTCAACTCTTTTGACTGTGCATAACTTTATTTGCAGTGAATTGTAAGTACAAACCTGGAATTTATAAATATTAGTAGTGAAGCAGTGGTGTAACTAAATGTAAAAATATAAGGAAATATAGGGAAATAATGAATACAACCTATCTCAAGAGTAAGAAGTTGAAAGCTGTTTTAAAAATGTTGTGTCAAACAGTCTCTAATGTAATAATGTACATGCATGTATGAAGAAAAGAGGTTTCTGCAGTAGGAAATATGCCATCCTACAGGCTTATTCAAGTTATAGGCTCAGGTTATGCTCAAGTTATTGCCCAGAGGATCAGGCCCAGCCAACGTGGGTTTGTGAAAGGCAAGTCCTACTTGACCAACCTGGTCTCCATCTATGTCCGGGTGACCCACCTAGTGGGCAAGGGAAAGGCTGAGGACGTGGTCTGCTTAGGTTTCAGTAAGGCCTTTGATACTCTCTTGCACTGCCTTCTTCTGGAGAAGCTGGTAGCTCATAGCTTAGACACCAAGCTGGGAGAAAAAGTTGATCTTCTTGAGGATAGGAAGGCTCTACAGAGGGATCTGGACAGGCTGAATTGATGGGCTGAGGCCACCCATAAAAGGTTTAACAAGGCCAAGTCGGGTCCTCTACTTTAGTCAACGTTACAGGCTTGGGGCAGAGTGGCTGGAAAGCTTTGCAGATTTTCTTCTTCTTCTTCTTTTTATTTTTTTTTTTTTTTTTTGTGGGAAGAGAAGGTTAATTTATAAATGCAGGCCTGACTTTTCTTTTTCTATCTACACCTCAGAAAGGTGTAGTGCATATGGAGCCCTTACAGTGCTGTAATCAGTTGCAAGTTCCACTGATTTCAATGGATGCAAGATGGAGTGCCAGAAGAAATGACTCTTACTTCATGTCTGAGGGCCAGTAACTTTGTTTGGTTAATACATCTGCCATACAAAAGAGTCCATTATGACACTTAAGAATGAGTTGTGCTGTGGGACAGTTCTGCTTCATATTTTATGAGTGCTTTGAGTGTAAATGTTCCTGTACTAAATGTATCTTTTACCAAGTTAATGAAGGAAGGAATTCCAGAGGAATGTCAGAAACACAAAGGAAATTAATTTAAATGGAAATTACACTAAATTAGTGTCCTCATATCAAGTTCAAACTCATGCGATATATTTAATTGGTGAACATAAACAATTTTAAGACAACAAAATCAAATTATACATGAAATGCTTTCACCTTTTTTTTTCCTACCTGAATGATATTTTTTGTTTAAATTTGTCTTTTTGTTTTAGTTGAAATAAGATTCAATCTCTTAAAAAATCATTTATGAAGGTCATCTTGGTATCAATGTCTGGCAAGTAGCATTTGGGCCAATGTCCAAGAGGGAGAAGCTCACTGTGTAGCTCACATGTTCTGTGGTTGTGATTACACATACATACAGCAAGTGAGTAACATTAGGCAAGGGCATAATTTCCTTAATTGAATGACATTATTCAAAATGATTTTTTAAATGAATATGATAAGGATTTTTTTATTTATGTTTGTTTGGATCATTGTTTCAGTGAGGTTTTGAAATACCTTCTGTATTTCAAATGAAATACAGGATGGAATTTCATAGAAATGAAAAAAGAATGGGGAAGAGCAGGTGCTTGTTGCTTTGAGCTTCATGCTGATATGTATTTGGAAAGCATCATGTATTTCTGTTTTCCTAGTGTTTGTAATTATTATTGTTGTGCCCCATTCTTGTTAAGATTCAAACTTTTTTACAAATCAGACACAAATTTTATTCTCTAAGCCTCTAACAGGATGTTTCCTGCTTACTATATCGAGTTTTGAATATGTCAGGAATAGCATGTATAATCCTTAGAGGCCATTTAAAACTTATTTAAGAAGTGTGATCTTACAGTCATGTAGAGGACATGACCCTTCTTCTGTGAAACTTATAAGAGGATTGAGTCATTCAGTCTAAAACAACTATGAAGATCCTAGTTAGTTCATAGAAATTAACAGATGTTGAATAAGCCATAACCAACAAATAAATCTCCTGGACGTTGCAAGAACAATTTTGCCCACATAAAGGGAAAAGATTAGCCCTATGCATTTTGCTCTATTTTTTTAGTATAATATAGAGAGACATAATACCTCTTCTTATATGCTATATTTTACTTACTGAAGCACCTCAGGATATTTCAGAAACAAAATTGCTAAAAATGATTATAATTAAAATAGATCTACGGTTGAAAGTCTTTTAAATTAAACATAACTTGTTTTTTAATCATTAGCTTCAATTCTACTAACTTCACACACACACAAAGAGTTTTCCTAGCTTTTAAAAATACCATGTGGCTCCTCCTTTGACTTTCCCACTAAGCAGAACTTGGCTGACATTTCATTTTTCCTGATGCTTGCAACATTTAGAGCTGCTAACTAGCAACACATGGAACAGGAAAGAAGTTCTAAGAAAACAGTGTCAGGGTTTTTGTCTTAATGATTTGGGAATGTCTGTCATTTAAGTTACCTTCGACCTCAACTTTTTCTGTTACTCCTCCTCCATTTTCCTCTCTCCTATAATGTGCGTGCTCTTGTGCTGGAATAAATGAATTGGTGTTCTCTGATAAAGTACAAATCAGACCACTTGCATATAATAGCAGACCAATATTGTGCCTGATTTCTGCAGAGGTAATGGTCCTACTTCCTTGCCATTTCTATATGTCTATATTTTCTATGTAGAACATAGAGGATGACTCTAAAATGAAATTTTATGTCCTTCCTACACAAGAATATCTGTATGAAGCAGCACTTCATAGTGATCCCCACATCAAGTGTGGGGATCAGAATGAATCGAATTGCAGTGCTGGAACTAGTCAGCATGAACGCAAAATAAAGGATTCTAAGAGCAGACTAAAAGAAATTGCCACTACTGCTGCAGGTATAAGTATGTTGGTTGGTCACTTTGATTGAAAAAGCAGTGTTACCATCATCACAATAGCTTCATCCCCTCCTCCAAGAGTTCAGTCCTCTTGAATCTGTTGAAAGGAGGCACTGTAATTTATTATCAGCACAGTAAATGTAGTGTAGAGTTATTGATGGATATTTTTCTCACGTATGTTGGAAGGACAGTGCACAAATATGAAATGAATAAATATCAAACAGAAGGGGAAGATGTAAGTCTGTTTAGATAAGACGTTCACTGAGCTCATGTTTTTCAGAGTCCTATTCCAATATGAAGCAGTAAATATTTGGGAGGAGTATATCAGCCTTCAAGCAGCTATGAAAAAGGTTTTTTTTAATTCTCTTTGAAGCACTACACATCTCAGAGACATGGGTTGGTTGGCATTTGCCATCAAGAGTCTTAACTGGATGGCATGTGGTGTGAAAACAGTTAAGTAAGCAACATTCTCTCCACTGTTGGATTTAGAGTCAAAAATAAAATTTCTATTTAAAATACTATTCAGTTCTTCTGGACTTAGCTACTAAACGGGGAGCTGGTATTAAGTCTTAGTGCCTTCTTTTTCAACATGGAGGAAAAGGAAGTACAATTTTGAGGTCATTAAATTATTCCTATTTACCCCATATTTTATTCCAGCCACTGGGGGAGGTAGTAACATGAGAAAGAGCTCCTTTTCAATACGTCATTCTCAATGGCACTGAGAATACTCATACTTTTTTCCCTTGTTTTGTTTTTCAAACTAAGTGATATTGTTGAAATATGAAACAAACAGCGTGTTATGATCTTGAAATTTAGCTTCAGTTACACACAAAACCACAATCTTGAAAGAACAAAACGTTATGCTCTGTTTTGCAACTTCTGAGTTTGATGGGCCAACTGATTTTTGCTTGTGGCATCCAAACATTAGCCATGTTACCTATTTTCTTGAATTCCAAAGCAAGCAAACCTCTAGGTAAAGTTAGGCTCTGCAAATGTCTGTAAGACAGCAGAGAGTAAGGAAATAATGTGAATATGACAGTATTTCTGGAACGCAAAGTGAATCAACCACAGAAGAATCATTTAATAATACTCCAAGTACATGCCTTATCCTTTGCATAAAGTGGTATAGTGCTTGGCATCGTGTTTTGAGTTAGGACAGGACAGGATTTATAGAACTATGATGGAAGAATTAAATTTATCATAGACATCCAGGTGTAAAGAACATCTAAATGTGGGCATGTTGTGTGTGTATGCTTGTGTACACATGTACAGAATCTGAAGTTTTAGACATACATGTTTTTGATTTGCTTGTTCTGCACTCGTAACTTCTGTCAGCAGCTTACTACTCACCTCTGGATTAAGATATGTGCCCAGCTAAGTCTAGTGAATGACATGGTCTCTGCATAGAGCAGCAAGATAGACAGAGTTGGACAAAGCGGAAATATGAGAGGGAAAACTTCCTACAAAAGGTGTTGGAATTAGAGAATTTCCAGCTCAAACAAGCTTTCCATCAGATATTTGTGTTCTCTTTACATGTAAAAAGCCCTGATGTTGGGTTAAACCTGCAGTCTGCTGCCACTACTGTGCCCATCTGAGATTATTTCATCTTAAATCTTTATTAGTGTTTATTTCACTGGCCAGCAAGTGCTGGGAGAGTTTTAAAAGCTATGCTGTTCCCATAACCAGTGTTAGAAGGTGGAGAGGGAGCTGTGCTCTCCATTTTCCTCTCATTACTCCTACTGGGTATTCCTGGATGGACAAATAACAGGCTCATTGACTTAGCAATTCTCACTTGCTGGGCTGATGCCAAAGTACAGGCTTTTTATGTGGTTATTCTGTAAATACAGCTACCTTGCTGTGATAATGCTAAGACATAAACCCCTTTGAAATTCTTGGCTCAGAGACTTTGTCTGGTTTGTCCGAGGTCAATGTCCAAGTCTTTTTGTTTCTCAGCCAATATCTCTGTCTTGCTGGTTTGACATCAAGGCATAGGCTCTTCTTTACGAAGTTTTGGCTAAGTAATTCCTAACTGGGCCGATGTCATGCCCCCTTTCACTCACTAGATCATCTAAGCCTCTTTTTAGTGTATGGATGTCAAGGGACAGGTCGTATAAGCATGGGAACTGGCTTTCCACTGGTATGCTGGTTTGATGTCAATGGCCATACTGATATACAGGTTGCTGTCTCAAAAATGAGCTTAGTGAAATGCTATCAGTGCACTTCTGTCTTCTTTTCTTTTTCTTTTCTTTTCTTTTTTTATCTTTTTTTTTTTATGGGATTACTGCCTTGTCTACTCAAGCTGGCTGGTTTTGTGTGAAGGTTCAGAGTTCTGTGGTGTTACTGGCTCAGCATATCCAGCATGTCACTTTGATTTCTATGCCTAGGTCTCTCTTTGTAAGATTACTGGCACAGTAACTTCATTTTATTCAACTGGTGTCAAGATCCAGAGAACAAACAAACTCATTTGCCCCTACCTTGACAGAGTTGATGTCAAGGCACAAGTTTCTCAGGACTTATTGGCTCAACACTTTTAGATAATTTTGGTTGCCTTTTCCAAATAATGCACAGTGTTTGATGTGCTGGCTTAGGACATTTGGACATAAACAAAGTCAAGTGTATAGAACAAGACCTGTCCTATACTCTACCTGCTAGAAATAGCTAATTACCTTATGAGGGATAAATTTGTCCTTCAGATTAGAACCAGCTCTTCTCGGACCATGTACAACACCATCACAAAAGTGACTGACTCCAGTATTACACTTTAACAGGATGTTTCATATTTGGCGCAGAGTTCTTTGTCTTCAATCCTAACACCAATACCTGGACTCTTTATCTAGAGTTAATTCCTTCTTCTTGTTATAAATCAATAGTTTTTTCCTGATTTTTTTTAGTTATTGTTTCCTGCATTTTTTCAGCCCTTCAGTATAAATGCACTGGCACTAACTGTATCCACAACTGCTTTGTCATATGAAAATTATCACACATATATGTATCATACATATATACATATCACACAAATATGTATAATAAACAAATCATATATGTATGATATATATATATATATATCTCATGTGTTGATTCAGGCATCTAAGCTTTTCATACACTTTCGTCTTTTTTATTATTACCTCCTGTGGAGGCATAAATGGGCTTCAAATGAGACAGAATTTAAGCCATTGTGATAAGTGCATTGGAAGAAGAAGTTGGAAGAGAAAGCGTTTGGCTCTTATAATATTAGCAACAGAAAGGCTTACGTCAGTGTTGCATAATTATATTATTCAATTTTATTCAATACAGGTTGTACATGTATAAACAAAAGATTTAACAGACTCATTTTGGTCAGAAATAGAATAGAAGCCTTCTTTGAAGAAAGCATGCTTTTCATGATGCTATTAAGTGGAATACTTAATCAGCTTTTTTTTTTTTTTTTAACAAAAACAAAACAAAACAAAAACCTTTTCCCATTATAGCCAAGTTATAAAAACAATGATAGAAGTAAAACAAAGGGAAAATTAAGTTTTGTAACACTGCGTATACTGCACATTGCTTTTCTGTATACTAGTCTCGGGTACAAAGAACTAAATGAAGATTAGTTTTGGAAAATCTAGATTTCTTTAAAGCGATGTGTACTGGGGGGTTTCACTTTCAGATTCGTAAAAAGCTCAAGCAATTCTCCAAGTAAGTTTGTCATCTCTCTCCCTTCCCTTCTTTTCCAGGTTTATTATTATTTCATTCAACATATGTTACATCATGGAAAGTAAAAAATACTGTCCTATAAAACTGCTTTTAAAAGAAAGCTCACCTTAAGTCTTCATTAATTTACATGAGTTTAATATAAAACTGTTCTAGATCTTACCATTTGTAAGTTTGTTTGGACCTTTAATCAGTGAAAAAGTTGTAATTCAGCCTATTCAGAGCCAACACTGCCTTCAGAGACTCACACACAACTTGTACTACTCATATTACCCCTTGTTTTACCCAAAAGGATTTCTATTTTAGCATTATTTTGATATACCTGCTCTGAAGAAAAAATATGCTATTTTTTATAGCAAGTAATTATATGAAAACAGATATTAAGCTGTTTAACTTTGATAACTTTATTAAGTCAGTGGACCTTACTGATTTTCCCCAGCTGAGATCTGGCCTTCAACTCTGTGCTAGAGACTTCATGTTTTAAAGAGAAAACATTCGGACTGTCATATGCCTGGACCAAGATAGTATCAAAACCAAGTGGCTAAAACTGTGCAAGATATCCTGCTTCTAACTTCTATAACATTTATTTCTTTCAGTGGTTGCTCTCTGCTTTGGAAGTTGCCTATTCAGAAGAGAAGTAACACAGACACCTTAAAAAAGGGATCTACAAACTTTGTTGTAACCACAGAGTAGAAGGACACGTAAATTTGCATTACATTATGATAATGTTCAATGATATTACATAAATTGGAGAGTGCATGGATCACTCTAGGATGAGAGGGGTGAGAGGAACAACTGACGGAGAAGTGCCTGTTCAAGTACCAGAGAAACTGGCACTTGAAAAATCCAAAGAAAACACTTTTGCTGAAGCAGTGATGCCACAGCATTTGAGTTCAAGTAAAACAAGTATACTTGTAGCACTTAGGTCTACATTTTCAAAGAAACATATGCTTTTAAATCTTTATAATTTTTCATGTGTTACTTGAAGGCATTCAGTAAGCAAAATTTATTAGTAACCAGCACTGAAGGAAAGGATATAGCAATGGTCTATATGTGTAAAATACAGTATTTCCCTCCTTTTCCCCCAGGAATTAAAGAAACCAAAGTTACTGTCCACATATGTGACCTCTTAGTGTCTTTCTCAGTGCCCTTCAAGTATAGCTTTGCCACCATAAAGTCAACCACAATGCTGTCACATTTAGGATGAACAGTGTCATTCCAGAGATGGTATTGTAGGCCACTGAACTTATACAGAGCTTAAAACTTGCAACACTGAACGAGGGTCTCTGCCATCTTGTAGTTCAAGAGGGTTTGGTGCTTAGCATGTTACAGGCTACGTATGATTGAGACAGGAAGAGGAAAGCAGGAGAAACAAGCATTTTGCACTTTAAAAGGAGTAGCTTCAATGTGGACCTATTAAGACAAACAATTGGATGTAGAAATAAAATATATTTGTCCTGATTGTTTCTTCGGCACTAAATCACTCAAAACTTAGCAATGTGTACATAGGTTTACGTGGTAAGGTGGTATAAAGTACCTACACACATGCGTCCCACCAACCATAAGTAAATACCTACACACATGCACACACACAAACCTTTTTGTATTTTGCAAAGCTGCTAAAGGAT
This sequence comes from Tinamus guttatus, assembly GCF_059628265.1. Taxonomy (NCBI): domain Eukaryota; kingdom Metazoa; phylum Chordata; class Aves; order Tinamiformes; family Tinamidae; genus Tinamus; species Tinamus guttatus. The sequence goes on from NW_028288984.1 coordinate 1,303,890, forward strand.
CCTAGATCTAATGGGATCTTGTTCATGTACTGCAGATAAAAGCAATCACACTTCAAATTACACTTGCAAGAGCACATAAAGATCTATGCCTGCTTTGCTGTCACAACAGGATTTTTAATCCCTTATGATAAAAAACAAATGGCCAACATTTTTGATTTTCTTCAAACCAGTAAACAGAATCCATGCATTTTCAACAAATAAAAAATGAGAAGTCTGAAGTAATTGAAAATCTCTAAGCAAAAGAATATCTATTCCTTGGGTTTTTTGTTTATTTGTTTGTTTAATTTTTATTTTACTTTATGTTAAGTATTATCTGATTGAACCAAAATAATTCTGCCAGCTCTTAGGGTATACATATCACTGTTAAATGACTAGGTAGTACATATGCTAGATAGATTTTTTTTACTGAGCTGAGACTTTCAAAACATACAAATAGTGCATATCTAGAAGCAGGATCTAGAAGAAATCACCTGGCTATCAGTTCCATCTCCTGCAACTGTTGGCTACCATAGAGAAGATGTCTAGTGATAAAGGATCCACAGAACAGCCACTCTGACTCCAGAAAACACCAGTCAAAAACACCATTTCCCAGCAGTTTCCTCACGGCCTCTGCCTTTATTTCTCTCAGTTTTATATAACTTGCAGCGCTAGTGCCTTTGCTTACAAGCATATCTACTCTTTTATTTTGTTTAATATTCTTCCAACATCTCCTTTGTTTTCTGCTTGAGAGTTCCAGGTCATCTCTATTTACTGCTCAGGCTCCTTTAACTGATATATAAACATTTTAGCTTATCACCAAATGAGAGGGACTTTACAGTTGTTTGTGAATAAACAAATTAAGTCATGGAAACATTATATGATTTGAGGTACTGTATCAGCTTAAAAGACAATACTACTCAGTTGTCCAGCTTGCAGATTAATGGTCTCTTCACTGTTTTACAAAAAGTATCTTACTTTTTGTACTTTACGTTAATATTAAACTATATCAACAGTTTTTATGATCCTTGAGGAAAATACATTTTGTTATTTGAAGTAAGTTAGAGCTTGACAACCCAATAAAACCCATTTCTTTATCTATAGGACATAAAAAGGCAAACTAAAATGGTGATGTGCCCCATCTCTAGGGACTCCATTTCTGGGCAGAGGGTTGCTTGTTCAAAATTGTTTACTCCTGATGACTGGAGACGTCATTACAACTACCACTGATACCATCAAATTTCAGCCAGTGTGAGTCCCCTGACCTTCCAGTTAAACTCTGGAATACCATATTAAGGACGTATATATGAAGAAGAAACGTAAGTAAGTTTGTAAAGTGAAAGTGAAATTGCTGTCCCTGTAGACTGAATAATGCTACTTTACACTCTGGGATACGCAGGATATTCAAGTTTTCAACTCCTTGCTTTATCTGGAGAAATAGAGTGTGCATTTCTTTCATCAATGACATCATTCAGAATGATATGAAAATGGAGGACATTGCCAAACATATGTAATTAAATATCTCATATAAAATGTGCAGATTTTTTGTTTATTTCAGTTTTTGCTTTTAGAAATGGTCACATGCGTATGCATTGGCATTTTGATAAATGTTCTGGGTTGTGACATCTGAAGAAATATATCAAAAATAAGGAGAGGCTGAGACCGCAACACCAGATACAAACTTTGGGGAAATTCTGATTCAGAGCCAAACTAAATGAGTTGGCCCTGTCAGTAGATGGCTGAAAACTGGAAAATATTCTTGGTTTTGTTATCTTTTTGAAAAGCTCTAAATATGAATGTTGCACTTATATCTGTGTGTAATAGCAGATCTGACCTCATGAAGTGTGCCAGCTTAAACATATTTTTAGTGTATTTTAGTTCTGTGTTGCTGAGAATAAGGAAAGTGTACTGAGTAAAACATATTGATAAATACATATAATGAGCTAATCATTTGGGTGAAATCTGTATATTTGCTCCTATGTTTATCCTCTTTACTAGGTATCATCCATTGTTGGAGGCAGGATATTTAAGACCCTTTGTTCTATGATTCTGACCCAGAACAACTAGCTGTTAACATGCTTTTATGGAAAAAATCTGAGAAAATACTGTGTGTTTTACCAGATCCTTGTTTAAATTTTTAGTTGTATTCTGAGGGTAGAGACAGGCAAGCTCACGCACATTTATATGTGTATTATATTATTAAAAATAGACTCATGACTAGTTATTTTGCATGTTTAAATGTACTTTTAGAAAAAAAATATTCCCAAAAGTTCTAGACTGTATTAGAAGATAAATAGCAAATTGTAATTTATGGTTTGTAACTCTGCCAGGTTCATCTCTAACATACTGTAAGTGGTGCTTTATTGTTATAGCCTAACTTGAGTACAGTCTCCCAAAGCTGCCATGTACTTCTTTTTATTTATTCAAGACAAAGATCTGTTTCAACTTTTGAATTATAAACTATCTTAAATTGGTCATAGTTAATAGTAATTTTCTCACAATTACCATAATTTTCCACTATTAAAACAAGAAAATGTTAGGCCAGATATCCATCTCTGTGAACTGAGAGTGACCATTGATAGTGATACATATACCAGGTACCTGCGGCTAGTGTCTGTATATCACACTTTCCACCACAGGACAATAATACTACCAGCAGACAAAGAAATATTTTGTAATTTTTTGTCCTCTACAGAAATGACATTCCCCCAGTAAGCTGATTATTCATATGATCGTAGCCCCCAGAAATGTAATCTAATCTCCTTACTAACTGCTGCTCTTTCATTTCAGTAATGAGGATAAGGCTATAAAATAAACAGCTACAGGAAACAAATAATATTGTTACATGATTTAGTTATATATAAAATATATGCATATACAACAGTTAAACTAAACGTGCTGTGTATTTGGAAAAAAAAAAAAGACTTTTGGAATCTTGCCCATTTAGAAGGGGAAAGTAGGATTAGCTGATTTCAGTACCATTGAAGGGTCCTTTACGATTTGACTTTGAGAAAATATAGTAATTTGTGAAAATGAGTGGCTTCATTTTTTTTATTATTGGTACAATAATTATTATGTTTCCTTTGAGAAAAGACAGGAAACATTTTAGGGGAAGAAAGCTACATTTGAGGATGCTTAGCAGTTATGCTAGTTGTCCTCTGGTTACTATATTATTGTATTATAGAAGGGTCCCTGAACTATTCAGCTTTCATTCCACACACTGGCATGCCATGTTTTTAATATGCATAAATATGAATTCTACTTCTCAGTTAGTGGTGGCTAGCCCTTGGTTCTTCCTGACAGTCACTTCAATTAACTTTTCCAGGGCATTTCATGGGTGTCCAAAAGGGCCATAGCAGATTCTTCATATATTTGAATATATTTCTCTAGCCAGTATATTTCTCTTTTTTTTTTCTACAGTTGGTAAGAAACAGCAAATAACAAGAAATCTACATCAGCTTAGTTGTTTCAGGAACTTTGGATACAGTTCAGAAGTTTTCAGTAGGATCATGTTTAGCTGCTGACAGGTAAACTTCAGAACCACACAGTAGGTCTCTGTGAGTTGCCTTTAGCATTGGGGAGTGTGAAAACTCTATGATCTACAGTGTGTGTGGACAAACTCATTGCACTGTTCAGGCTCAGTATGTTCATTTAAAAATTGCTTTCCCTGTGCAGCTGAGCTATTTTTCAATATGTAATTAACAGACTTAATTATTAAAGAAGAGGTTTCAGATTCATAATGCTAACACTTTAAGAGACAATATAACTGTTATGAAATCAGGCAGGCATTTATGACCATGAGCAGTGCAAAAAATAAAAGGAACATGGTCATTTGAATGCAGCAAATTTATACGATCTCAGTTTGTGTTGCTCCTTAAAAAGAAATAATTAACTCTCATTTGTTAGAGCAATATTTGCACCTGCTTTATACCTACTGGGAGATGACTGGATATATAATATGATACCCTAATGTGATTTTCCAGTATCATGCATCTCCAAGTTTTTGACAATCAGATTACTGAATGTAAAAAAAAATGACATTCATAGCACAGGAAATCCAGAAAGAACAGAGAAGGATTACTAAAGCAGGTGGAATTAGTAGGAGGGAAAAATAAATAAATAAACAAAATTAATATCAACCATAGAGGAAAAAAATAAAAAGATGAACTAATCAGCATACATGTATATTTACTTAAGAGACAGTTAGCATTTTCAGAACTGTCAGCTAGATCATGGGACTAAACACGAAACACATCATGCAGAAACGTTATCTAGATTTCTAGTGCTCCTTGCAAGACCTGTAAAGCAACAAATGGATTACCTAGAGACATGACTACAGCATTTTTTTCTGTGACAGATATAACTGTCTTATTATATCAAAGGCATACTAAGAGAAGCACTTCAATATTTCAAGCTAAAAATTGACTTCAAAGCTGATCTCAACTAAGAAATATTCATGACACAATCTGTCATAGTCTTTTAAAGTTTCTGTGAAGAACAGAATGGGTGCTGCTTTGCATTTATGCTGTTAGAGCAATATGTGCAGATCAAAAATGTAGGTAGTAATTTACTCCCTGAAACTAAGAGATTCTCAAATGTTATGGCATGTCTTGCATGCAACTTCCATATTAGATATGGTGTGTCACAATGAAGGAAGTGGCATCCCCAAAACTTTTCCTGAAGGGAGAATAATTTGCCAAAGTTTTTAATAGTCCCGTCCCTTAGCACTACATGTCTTAGTGTATTGCTGCACAATTTTAAAGTGGTAAGATAATCAGAGCTTCTTAAGGAGATTCTGATATTATTTTTTAAACTTTACGCTTTGGGGTTTTTGTTAAAACTGTCATATTTCCTTAAATAAAAGATCAAGCAAGGTATTTTGTGAGACAGAGAACACAAGAGAGAAGAGAAGCTTGGATACCTGGTTTTCCATGCTCCTGGCTTAACACAGGCTTTTGGGGCTGCTGGTTTGCAGGTAAATCTTCAGTCTGTGATGCTGCCCACATAAAGCCCACGTGTGGGGGGCAAGGTCTGGGGCAGGTCTGCGCTAGATCAAAAAGCTTTCAGATATATCTTCATTGCTCAGGTCTGGATGGAAGAATCTCTCAAAGCTGAAGTTTCGAGAATCCAGATTCATGAGGAACCCATGAAATAACCTGGCAGAAACAACCTTTTAGCTGAATGTTATTGGAATTTGTACGTTGCCACAAAACATTTCTGTTAAAGACATGTCTCACTGAAATATTGCTGTTTTCTTACTGATATATTCCCATCATCCCATCAGTCAAAGGGTCATTGAAAATATCAGGTTATTTTATTTGATGTTATGCTAAATTACATTTACTTCTATTTTCCTGAACTTTGTAGTTGCATGTAATATGCAAAAAAACCTCATTCTGCCTGTGGTTAATCCTCCAAATAAAACTGAAAACATAATTTCCGCTTCTGCCTTTCCATCCTCTGTAATGTACATTTCTTTTGAATCTTAGAACTATGTGACAATAAATTAAAAACAATCTTTTGATTTTAGTGGCTTGAAAATATACTTTTTTCAGTGGTACATGTCAAACGTAAAGTTCTAATCTCATGAAAACGAAAAGAACTTTGGTGAAATAATTTTCCATATGCATATAAGTAAATAAATTCTATGTTCATTCCTATTATAAATCCAGAACTATTTTAGGCAATATTACACAACTGCTTGGAATTCACAAGTTTAGGCTTTCTAAATTTGGTTTAATGTCTTTTGCAGCTTCCACCACATATTGTACTATCTTTTGCAAAAACTGTTTTCCTTACTTAATGACTGCATTGATATAATGGGAATCATTGTCTTCGTATCCTTTATGTACTCTATATACTTTTTATACTTTATATCCTTTTGGGGAGGAATTTGTATGTAATGAGGGTAGGAAAAAAGGATGGTAGATGTTGTATTTAAAATAAATGACATTTCACCTTTCCTAGTTCTCCAGCCACTAATTTGCTTAAAGTTGAATCACACTTATAGAAGCCTTCAGAGTAACTTTCTCTGTTCTGTGAAACAGGCTAAACACTTCAGGCTTCACATGAAAAAAAACATACTTGTTTTACATATCCTTTTGCGTTTGCTTCTGAAAGTCTTTCATATACTGATCTTCAACTGATGTGAATAAAAATTCCACATATGGAGGGCCTGAAGAATCAAACCCTTGCTTTTCACATGCTTTTCTCTCCCTCTCAAATATTCAGGAATGCATGCATTGTGCTGGTGTTTTAAAATTTTATGACTGTTTCCAGAGTTAGTTCCAGACTTCCCTGCAGAGAAAACTCTCTAACCCTCACGGACAGAGGCAGAAAGACTTTATTCTCATTCTTAGGTCAGCAAAATTTGATTATGCTGTGGCAGCCGATTAGGTTCTGGAGAGAGCAGGGAGAAAGGGGCCGGGAGGAAGAGGAGGAGGAGGGGAAGGAGGAGGACTAGCCAGGGCCAGGCAGGGGACAAGGGGCTGTGGCAAGGTTTGGCGGCATGTGGGCTTGTAGCATCCCTCTCTCTCCTGCTGTCATACACCCACCTGCAGACACGTTCCTTTCTCTGTCCGCTCAGTCAATCTCAGTATTTGAAGAAATAAAATAGGAATTCTCTATAGTTGGGAAACAGGAAGATATGTAAAGAATGCAAAATCAAAAAGGTGATTGGGTTAAAGAAGTGATAAGCAGATTCTTTTATTAAATATTAATTTAAAATATAAATAAATAATAAAAAGATATATGGAGAACTTTAATTGTATGGAAAAAAATCTAGCTTTGGATACTTCTGGATAGTTGCTAAAGAAGAAATCCTGTAGGCTTGGAGACTATGTAGTACGTAGGCTGAATCCTGTCAGTGTAGAGAGTGATGATTTCATAGTACTTACTGGTGTGTAACAGCCAGAAGTAGATAGTTGGCTTGCACATCCTCAAGGTCATGGACACTAATTTTTTAAGGCTCTTCTGAAATATATTTCCTCATCTATTAGACAGATTCTCACCAAAATTTAACATAAGTTTCCCGTCAAGAAGAGAGAAATGTTCTTTTGAAGGGTGCAGATATATGAAATTATGAGTATTCCTTGAAGTGCATATCATGGCAGTTCAACTGTCATTTAAGATAAATTTTAAGCTATAGGATATGAGCTGTCATGATATAGGGTTTAATTCCCACTGGATCTCCAAAACCTGGTAGGCTGGCTTCTGAATGATACTGACAACTTTTATTGAAGGTTGCAATATGCCATCAACAGATGTCTTCAAAAAGCTGGAAAGTATTACAAATGAAGAATTGCATTCATTCAGAAGCCTGAAATAAAGCTGGCCTACCCCTCCTTCTCTGAGTTCTTCTCACACTCCCTTCGCCTAAAAAGTTTTAAAGCTTTCTTGTGGTTCCTCTTCTCCTTAACTATTTGAGGCTATGGAAGAAGAAAAAAATGATAGTCTGCAGTAATTTCGCGAATTGTGATGTTTTGATAAACTTAATAATAATCTGTGACATATTTTCATCTAACTCAAACCAGTGAAAAGGAATTAGAACATCTAGAATATCAGGTTCATGATAGTCTAGTATAGGCTGTATCCCACCGTCTTTGACTGGTGCCAACCAATCTGTTAAAGTTAACATATATTCAGCAGGACGGATCTTAATTACATTTTTACACTTTCCTCATAAATGGCAAAAGAAGATAAAACTCATAGATTATTTTATCCAACAAGCTGATTTGGAAGCATATGCAATGTACACTGTAAGCACAATAAAAAATGAGTCTGATCCATATATTAATATTTAGTAGGTCTTAAAGTGGATGATACACTCAAGAAGTGCAGATCCTTTGAAGAGTAGGCATCTCATTCTATTAATATCAGTTGCATACTGCAAACAGGATCCTATTTCCTAAATGTGTATTTTCAAGACTCCGTTCTGCCTACTGATTAGCAGCACTCACTCCCCATGCTCTGATCAGATTTTGCAGAAGCCACTAAATTTATGTTTTCATAAGCCAAGAGAAGAATCAGGCTCTTTCTTCTGGGGCCTCAAGAGCTTAAAAAAATATGCAGAAAAGCAGAACATGTTTGCAATACATTTACACTATGTATTTCTCTTTTAAAAACCCATCAGTCTTTTTTGAAAATCACTGCTTTGATCTAAGTAGTAACTGCAGGCAAAACAGCTGTATCTAGCTATCCACATAACTGAAGGATTTTCTGTCAGTGTCTCATATTTTTATAGTACCTTTTCTGTGAGTTTTTTATTGTCAGGAATTATCTTCTCCAGGATGTCATCTAACTTTTTCTATAGCAGCATGATAATTAGAAACGAGGTAGACAACCTTGCTTTCTGGCTGCCGAGTACACAGATCGCAGTTACAGGTCTTTTGCCCTGTGCTTTAATTCCCCATTGTGCATGCTGCTCCAATCTCTTGCTTTTGATGTCCATCAAGCAATTCTGTTTTTAAGCACGAGAGACCATACTTCCGTTTCATTCTAGGCAGTTCCCTAGTTCTGTCCCTATGGAAAAGCCTGGCAGCTGAGCCCCTTTCCTGTCCATCCACACAGCAGTTCCCTGGTGTTCCTTGTGTTACATTGCTCCTTCACTTTTACCTCCCATCTCTCTCTAGAGGGCACAGAGGAATTATGAAGAGCTGACATCAAGCTGTTAAGACAAGCAGACCAGACAAGATCCTGTCTTCTTAAATTGACTTAAGAAATTATTTGCTTGCCAGAAAAAGATGTGCATTTGCAAAGAGCTAAGATATTGGCATTGCTGTTGGCTTCTCATTCTGCCATTCTGAGGCACATTGGTCTGGATTTTTATTGAATGTCTAATTGTTAAACAATCATCAGTCTCTTACCCGAAAGCTCACTTTGTATCTGTTACATGTTTATGTGTTTATGTATCTAGAAATGGCATTAAACTAAAAATAAAATGGTTTTTTTTGCCCATACTGAACTCTCAACCTGAACCAAGGTTATATTGTGGAAAAAAAAGAGAAAGAGAGAGAGAGAGAAAAGGACGGAAACAATTTCTTCTTTCAGGGCGGGGAGCAGGAAGGGAGGGATACACATATTTTACAATTTCTTACCTGCATTTTGTCTGTTGTTCCTCACTTTTCATTAGAAGATTAAACCCTGACCAAAAAAAAAACCAAAAGTGCAACATAAAGTTCCCGGTGTGTTTTGTGAGTAGAAAAATTAGCTTTAAGCACAATAACAGAAATAGCTAGGGAAGATGGAATAACTAAGGAAGCCTTGAATTAAGAATTTTCATTATTTAAAAATGGCATTTTCTGCAATTTTTAAAAATACTTTCTCATTATTGACATATATGACTTTACTGTACAAATATTATCAAACATCACTCTAGGTCTACTTATTTTCATAGCATTATGACTCTTTAGTATCGTAAGAAGTTTTAAATCATTCAAATTATAAAAGTCAACTGTTTTCTTTTACAAAATGCTGGATGTGGAGCTTTCTCCAGAGAGTAAAACAGTCTGAGCTGGCATTTGCAGCTCCAAGTAGATTTGATATCTGAAACTATTTTGGTAAACACTAGACATGTTTATGTCTTAGGCATCAATACAAGTGTAGTATTGAAAGCAAAGCAATACCTGAACAGCATCAACTGTGGGATTTTGCAGATCCAGATACGGCATCTGGTCTCTATTGGTGGAAAGAAGAGTAATTTTGTCATGCTGGCAGAAGCACTGGGACCAGCCCCAAGCCATGATTTTAGAAGTGCTTGTAATGTCCATCACCTGTGCCATTCACGCTCACAGATGATGCACCATGCGTCCTCTCAGTCCTGGTAGGCTTCCTCTGCTGAGCTACTACCCCTTGATTGTCCTCAAGGAAATTAGAAACCAGGCATATTAAAATGCTGCTCTGCATCAGCACTTAAGAAATGTGAGAAGAATGGCACTCTCTGTATCTATATTATACAATGCAAGAGTATTACTTTATTTGACCACTGTCACAAGATCCTAATCATCTGCTGTGCAAACATCCCTGGCCTACTGCAACATTAATCAAACAGCAGGAAGCCACTATCTTATGACAATATTCCTGTGTGTATGTGTTTCTTCATCATTCTGAGGATTCTTCCTTGATCTGACAGGGTTGTTTTGAGTATTCTTTCTCCATTTATGTTTATTTTCATTTGTATTTTGTTTATGTTCTTCTAAGCAGAGAGAAAGGGAAAAAAAAGTATATAAAATAAAAGACCTCTTCAGTGAAATCCAAACAACATGATATCATTATTATTGCTGTTTGTAGTTAACACCTACCAGATGTAAACTTGCAGCCCTGTGTACTTGGTGTTGCAGAAATGTGCTCTGTTCCAGAGAGCTTCTAATACCCAGGGTCTTAGATCTCAAGTGAGCTAGGACATGTCAGCCACCGGAGTGGACAAAATGTATGTGAAAAAGGCTTTTTTTCTGATCTTTTGCAGCCATTTTCTTGCTTTTAACTCTTCAACAAATGAGGGAGTTCTGAATAAGGAAAAATTTTTATTGACTGGGACAAAACCTGTATATAGGACCTCTGTGCCTACTGACTTTACTCACAGAGTTAGATTCATGTGAAGGGGAAATTTTTCCATTGCTTTCCAGGCTTTCAGGCTCAGCTGCTAGCATGCGCACTGGGTGACTCACTTTTCTTCCTGGCAGGACTTTCACCTGGCAGGGGCAGGTGCTTTCCCTCCGTCACATCCATCCTCCTCTTCTCCCTGTCTTGCTGCTGTTTTCCCCTGATCCCCCGAGCACTGCAGCACTGCTCCACACTCCAGCCCGCCTATCTGTGAGCAATGCTGTTTCTAAGGCATGCCATTAAATACTGTGACTGTTCCCAGATGGTGCTTCCCGCTGAGCTTTACGTATAAATTTGATGATGTTAGAAGTGCTGATGATTTGGTTTTCAGACAACTGGTTGTGGTCTGTAAATCTGTTATCATGCAAATGCTTAGTTTATACTGTTTATGAAAGCAGCAACTTTATCATTAGCCTCTGGAGGTGTGTTTTGAAGTGGAAGCCCATGAAGACTTACAACTGCAGATAGGTAGCAGGGGGTATAATAACTACATAAAACCTGATTCAATGCTGTTCAGGGGGTTGCCAGAAGAGATCAGCAACTCATACTCAGGCTACCTGGCAACTGCATCAGGTCAGCGTAGAGAATGAACTATGCAGAAACAGACCTCCATCTGTTTTAAGAAAAATGCACTTTCTATAGAGGCAATCCAGTCATGATGAGCATACCTGCGTAAATTCATCTAGGTCAGTTGACAGCACTTGTAATTAGTCATGCAGGTGCCTGACATCTTTTGCCCAGGAGAATTCTGGGGAACGTGGCCTAGTTGTACCAGTCATTATACACAGGAAGGAGTCGCAATAAATCATGGCAGGAGGTGACATACACGCACTGAAGAAACATGTATTCTTGTGCTTTCAAGAACACCATGAAAAGTCTTCAGTCGCATAAGGCACTTAAAAAATCCTATGAGACAGAAGCCAGGAACCGTGTGTCTAATACTGGAAAATCTGTCTCTCGTTATTCCGAGATGCATTATTTTATTGCCAAATACATATACAGGCTCCATTTCTGAATGGCTTTACCCCCTGCGTGGTCTTCCAGATACTAGTGTCATCAGGAAGGGCTGTCAGTAGAGCTTGACTTCTGTTTTTCAGCTGATGATTCCTGGTGGGAAGTCCTATGCCTTGGTCTCACCAAAGAGCAAGTGATTCTCAGAAATGCTCCTCAGCACATCAACTACCTGCACTGCAAGTTCATTCTGAGCTTTGAAAGTGCTGATTGCAATGGAAAGGGAAAAAAAGAAAAAGAAAAAAGAAAAGATGGAAACGAGAATATTAAACTTTCTTGGAGCAAAATATTATTTGCAGGCCAAAAATATGCAGTTTCATTAAGTTCCTACTTATTAGTTCCTAATGAAGCTTCACCTTAATTGCTTTTCCTTCTGGCGGTAGCCTTGAACAAAGTATAAGATTTTTTTTCACGCGCAGTGTAGAGATATATAAAATGGGGCAAATGGCACACTTCCTTTCTGTGCAGGTCCTGCCAGTGTTTTCCTGAATAGTGGCAGTACAGTCCACACATTGCACGCTGATGCAGCAGTAAAATATTCAGACTCAGGATTTCCCAGAAGAATAAAAGAAAACATACAGTGAGTGGGAAAAAAAAAAAAAAAAAAAAAGTGGAAAAGCATGTCTTTCTCCTGAACTGTTAAATATGACTTGTAGAGTTTCACTCTGCCCTGACCAACACCCACTACATACTGACTGGAATCTATTTGCTACATGTAAAGCCAAAATAAGCCCTCTATTTTTCATTATGCAGTAGAAAGTGCCTCATTCCAATTGTTATTTTCTTTAAACCTCCTTAAAATGCAGAGGGGAACCTTAATTCACCTCTGTCTCTCACAAAATTTATATGGCAGTTCTGCTGCTGCATTTACGCTTTCAGAGGGGAAAATAAAGCCAAGACTGAAAAAATTCTAACCAGTAGCTTAACTACTGTTTCACTGAGTGCTGTCTTTGGATGAGTGCACCAGATTCCTACAGGGAGCTTCTGGATATGCCTTCAGAGGTAAAATTTGTATCCCCATATTACACAAATTTGCTCAAAACTCACCCATTTTATTTCATAAAATACCACTGTTGAGGGGGAAAGGGAATGGTGGAGTGTACCTTCCTTCCTGGCTACCAGATAATAGATAATCAAAGTTGCAGTTTAATTAAAGTAGCCTTAAGCAGCCTTACTTCGAATTCAAAGCATACTGCTGACGAATTTTCTTTATCTGCTAGTCAGCCAAATAAGCACGGAGCAGTTTTGTGATCATGGACCAGGATGTGAATCACTAGTGAATCTTCATTGATATGATTATATCAGTCACTTAACCTATCTGTGTTTCACATTCTCACACTTGAATGCAGAAAATAGAAGATACTTCTCAATCACATGGTGACATTAATGTTTTACTTAGCAGAACAGGCATACCTGTAGATTGCAAAACCTCAGCTGAAAACAAATGGGTAAATTTGTGGATTTCCAGTCAGCTGGATAGTGAGCCAGAAATGTGCACTTTGTGCAGCAGATGTGGGTCACTCATGTGTTACATCTGTGAGAATTTCCCCAGAAGTGCTTCTCCTGAGCATGACTGTTAGTGGGACAGTGGGATTAGTGGTATGCAGCTTTGGTCTCAGCCTGCAATTTAACAATGCTAAGAAAAACCTGCCTGCAAATACCTGTGTCAACTAATGGCAACATAGCCCATTTAATCCTGGGTAGAAAGGCCTTAGGAATGTAAAGCCTAGTGATTACAGGTGGTACTGTAGATATATTAAAGACACTTAAAACTCCCAGTGTTAAAACTGCTGCTGCAAAGTTATGTTACAAAACTACAATTCTTAAGCTTTTCCTTCTGCTATTGCGCTGTATTTCTGAGGAGTGTTCCTCTCCTCCCAAAACAAAGACCCTTAGTCAGCATACATCCTTCTAAGTGTCCAGCTATGTTCAGGCCTTGGAGACCTGAGCCTTTGACATACTTCACATGGACAAGGAAATATATATCGAAGCCATGCTGAAGTGCATTGCTGGGTCATTATCAAAGCTGTTACTTTATTTCTAACTTCTTACGACGAACCTATGATATCATCATAGGTAATTATTCATGGCAGTCATTTGTGATCAGACAATTCAGACAAGTTACAATGCAGACCTGCAATACATGTCTGCAAAACATGCCTACACTGTGTTTATCTTTTACTTTGAACTTTGGCAGGAGAGTAAGACCATGTATGTATGGTCAAAGTCAGAACAACAGGGGAAGAAAGCATAAAATTAACACATAGAGTGGGGAAATGCAAATTATACATACTACAGATGTAGAGAATGGTTGAGGTTGGAAGGGACCTCTAGAGATAATCTAGTCCAAACCCCCTGCTCCAGGAGGGACACCCAGAGCACGTGGCACAGGGTGGCATCCAGGCGAGTTTGGAAGATCTCCAGAGAAGGAGACTCCACAGCCTCTCTGGGCAGCCTGTCCCAGAGCGCTGTCCCCCTCACAGGAAAGAAGTTCTCCTCACATGGAGATGGAAGTTTCTTTGTATCAGTGTGCACCCATTACCCCTTGTCCTATCACTGTCCACCACCTAATAGACTTTGGCCCCATCCTCTTTACATTCTCCTCTCAGATATTTGTACATTTTCATAAGATCCCCCTCTCAGTCTTCTCTTCTCCAGGCTAAACAGGCCCAGCTCACTTAGTCTTTTCTCATAGAATAGATGCTCCAGTCCCTTAATCATCTTCGTGGCTCTACGCTGGACCCTCTCTGGAAGCTCCACGTCCCTCTTGCCCTGAAGAGCCCAGCCCCCAATACTCCAGGTGCGGCCTCACCAGAGCTGAGCAGAGGGGCAGGATCCCCTCCCTCGACCTGCTGGCAACGCTCCTCCTCGTGCAGACCAGGATCCCATTGGCCTTCTTGGCCACAAGGGCACACTGCTGCCTCCTGGTTAACTTGTTGTCAACCAGGACTCCCAAATCCCTCTCCACGGAGCTGCTTTCCAGCAGGTCAGCCCTTAATGTACTGATGCCTGGGGTGATTCTTTCGCAGGTGCAGCAACCTGAAGTTGCCTTTGTTGAGTTATATTATAAATGTACAGTAAGCAATTAGGATTGCCTAGATGTTCTGCATCATGGATTTCATGGTTCAGATACATATGGCATTTGCAGAAAGATAACTTTGAGCCAGTAATCTCATTATGCTATGTCTCTGAATACAGACCTGTTCTAGCACAATAATATGTCTTAGCAGTTCCAGCATTGTTGGACAGGCAAATAAAATTACAAACCTAAGTGGTCAGAACAGCTGTTAATGTCAACAATGCATAAAAACAAATTAAATAAACCAGGACTCAAATAAAAGAAAGAAAATAAAGCCAAAAACTGCATTAAGATAGGTTCATAAAAGTGCTTATAAGTTAAATGTAGAACAGATTATGTTGCATATCATGGAGAGGTAGGTTTTGCAAAAAAATATGCATAATGTGCATAACTATCAGTGAACTGCTCAAATAAAGCAAATGGCACCAGAGTAAAGAAACAGGTAAGGTGAAGGAAAAATTATAATTACCAGACCAAGACTTTTTCGAAGATGAAAATGTTTCTATATTTATAACTTCAGTCAAGATTCTAGATGTTGCAAAAATAGGTGCCAAACATAATGTCAGAGGAAGTAGGCTAAAAAAGAATGTAAAGAACTCTCAGAGAATCTGTACCATAAAAGGGTGATGGGGCTGTATATTTCTTCTGCACAGAAAAGGGAACAATCTTATTTTTCTCTTTTCTGTTTCTCTTATTTCTTTTGTGCCTTGTAAGACAAGATACTTGAGAGTGGTACATTCTCATGAGGATTTACCTCAAGAATGGCCTTCAAGTTTGAATCGCTGGATCACTGTAGGTTGTGAGGTTCAATCTTACGTGCTTTCCCTG
This sequence comes from Tinamus guttatus, assembly GCF_059628265.1. Taxonomy (NCBI): domain Eukaryota; kingdom Metazoa; phylum Chordata; class Aves; order Tinamiformes; family Tinamidae; genus Tinamus; species Tinamus guttatus. The sequence goes on from NW_028288984.1 coordinate 1,319,383, forward strand.
TGAAAATATGTTGGCACAAGCAGGCTTTGTACTTTTGAGTAAATGAATATAAAAGAGTTCTAGAAAGAGCAGAGTCTTAAAATTATTTTAAATAACAATTGTTACATTATTTCCTCACCAAACTACTGGCAATCAGAAATGTCATAGACCTATAGCATTTACCTTCTGTCCGTGAGAAACTTCTAGCCAGGTTCTGCAGAAGTATATGTGCAGCACTATCTGCTCCTGTCCTAAGTTTCCTTTAATATGTTTTGATAATACATGCTGACCAGCTTTATCTGGCCATGAAGACTGTGCAAGGAGTTTGCAGACAGAAACCAAGTTGTTCTCATATGACTCAGAGAGTCAGTTAAACTAGATGAAGTTTAGTTGTGAGTGTTCCTTATAGCATATTGTTCAAAAGTCTGTGTCTATTACAGTAAGGAGAGGGGTCGTTTTGAGAGGTGAAGATTTAGTGACCTTAGTCAAGCTAGTTTTCTTCAGTAGACTAATTCCTCAGTAGTTCTTTGTCACATTGCCCTTAACCTCATGATACTTGACTGCCACATGAAAGAATTTTAATTTGGAAAAATGAGGTGATATGTGCACAATACCATGATGAAATAATCTTTAATGAAGACATAAAATAATGCAAATTACAATATTTTCCTACTTTAAAAAAAAAAAAAAAGCTGACTTAGTCTGTAGAAGATACAGCTGAGTTCATTTTTTTATCCCTGCTTTCTTCTGTGAATGAGAGCAGGTCAGGCTCTTTAATCTTATATCATCTGGCCACATGCCTGGTTTAGGGTAAGCTACTCATGCATTTACCAGCCACAATCATTCTTTAAAGGTTTTTTAGAAAGCCTTCTTTGTGATGATCCAATCCACATATGGATTTGAATTTTGAGTTGTCTATCTTTATGAATTCAAAGTAGGGTTTCATTTTGGCTCTCATCAGATGTAAATGTAGGGAACAAAAATCATTCACTTTTTCACCTGTTTTGCTGATGGTGAGAATATTTTTTGCTTCACTCTAAAGGGGAATACTATCTGTCTTATTTCACTGTTTCCTGTATTTCTACCATATTGAAGCTGTTTAATCCATCAAGTAAAAATTGCTGGTCTTTGCATAGTGAGCTGCAGTGCCGAGAAATTTAATATGGAATACGATAGCCTCCTAGTTATTAACATTATAATTTCTTCCAGTTTTTTACTGGTTGCTTATAAATACATTTTTGTTACAACATAATAGTGCATTCATAGTCATGATTGTATACAGGTAAGAGTTGTTCATTTCTCAAATATTTGCAAGAAACACAAACAAAAACCATATGTTTCAAATATTTCAGTGAATACCTTTTTCCACTTCTGTGCGTGTGTTGCAGCAGTTTGAGCTCCATGCTATTTCAAAATCCTACCACTTACTCTTAGGTTTTATGATATATTCTTTATCTCTGTTTATTTTTAATATGCTTTGTGCTTTAAATTGAGGGGAATTTTTTCCACAGGTCTAAGCCATAATCCTTTTCCACAACTGTGATTGTCACAGGAATAAAATTGATTCAAGTTTTCAGGTAACTCATGAGGCACTTTCATGCTCTAATCCCTGTTACTTGTTTGCACTCATAATCTTTATTAATTTGACCAACCTGGGGACAAACATGTCTTCCGTATGCCATACACATGGCATCTTAACTGTTCTGATATGGAAAACTCCCACTAAGAAAGACAAGTTTCTTTAGTATGTTTAAATGTCTTGCTGGCTCAACATTTCAAAGTATGCTTTGTGCTGTCCAGGCATTCTCATTAATTGTCTGCACAAGAGATGGGCCAAGACCCAAGAACTTTGAATCCAGCTCCTCTCTTTTCTTCCAACCTGTTGTCTTTTGGAAACTTTGGAAAGCTGAATCCAGTCACAGAGCTTAATATCACAAATTGGCCAAATCCCAATCCCACCTCCCCCACCTCAGGGGTTTTCCAAATCCTGATCCAAAATGTACTCTCTAGTCCTCTTTTCTTCCTCTTTTCTTTGTAACATTCTTAAAACTTGCATATACTTCACTTGATGCTACTTTGACAGTTTCACCTGATTTATTTTAGGTTTGCTCATGAGGGTCTGTGTTTTAGAATCAGATTTTTGCTAAGACAAAAAGGAAGTGGAATTGAACCCCATTTACCTTAGAAAAGCATAAAAACACATAAAAATTAGCTAGACTGTACTGGCCTAGGAGGAAAATAATACAGGGCCGAAGCCTTGTAAGTTAGAGATCCAAAAGGGTTCAAAAGTGTGTAAGGTTTTCTGTTTGGTTTGGTTTCTTCAGAAAAGTAATTTATAACTCATAAAATTAAAATTGAATTCCAGCTGGAGTAATTTACAAGAATATAGGCTCGGTTCCTCCAGTATTCAATAGCAATGTCGCCAACCCCAAGCACTGCTGTATAACCTTAAACCATAAGCTTGATAGCTAACTGATGAGACCTTTAGAAACTGCCTCCAAATCTGTTCGTTTGCATCTGCTGCCTGGTGTCTGAGCCTTTAAAGTTCATGCTTCCAGGTTATTTTTTGCCACCAACAAGCCTAGAGACTTTTTTTTGTGAAAAGTGAAACTCTCGTGTATTGACATGAACCCTGAAGCTGGTGCAAGTCAAAGAAAAAGAAAAAGAAAAAAGAAACACTAAGCACTATGAAACAGGTCATAAATTTGCAAGGGTTATCACCATAGCTTCAGTATCTACTTAGATGAAGTTCACTGCAAGATCTGGGTCTCATGTCCTGTAGTTAGTCAACTTAGGGACATTTTGCTCACAGTGTATTGCTTGTTACTGTACATAATTAAAGTGTATTTACTTAAATGTGGTTACTTGTGGAGATAACCGATGTAGCAGTCCCTGCAGCTGAGGTAACAAGTTTGCACCTTTGGAGATGTCGTAAAACTCTTTGACCTATCACTGACTTCCTGTAAAACCATGAGAACATCAGTTAATCTCTCTATGCCTGCAGTGCTCTGTTTGCAAAATATGAAAACAGTATTTCCTGCGTTTCTTGGTCTGTTTAGAGAACAATTTGTATAAAGAACTGTTACATCAAGCTTAGACACTGGGCTAACACGGGGCAAGAGTCATGGATAGCGTGGAGATTAAAAAAAAAAAAAAAAAGTGTTTCTGAAAGCAGGTTAAAAACGGAGCATGCAGCAATGCTACAGTAGGAAAACCATCTTGTGGAGGGATATCAAAATGGAAGATAGGAGCTTGCTTTTTAGAGGAGAGTCTGAATGGTCTAGGGTTGTATAGGAGTCTGCTTACACAATGGCACTAGGATTGTCCTAAAATATGCGATTGCCCACAAGGAGTGTTGGTTGGGTGGGTAATAAAGGTGTGTGTGGCATCCTGGCAAAAGAGTAAGCATAAGAGAAACCGTGTTCATTCAATGATGAATACATGCCTGTTCTGCAGCAAAACAGAACAAGGAAGCAAGTTTGCATTTGCTGTTGCAGAATTTCCCTATTTTGATGTTGCAACTACAATCTCAAGCATGTCAGTTCAAGATGTTTGGCTCATCCACTAAATTACCACACCCTTCCAATGAAAAACTGTGAAGACAGCATTACACTGTTGTGAAAAACACGGCATAAAATGTTATACTCTTCTGAGGGCTTTTTTGGCTAGCAAATTTTTCTGCTGCCAAAGGTTGTGTTATTAACGCAACACAGTGGGCATCTTTAATTCACTGTATATATGGTGACAATATAACATATGGGAGGCCATTGTGGCTTATCATTTCAATGAGTGAATGAAATTTATAGAAGGAAGCTCTCCATACATGTGATTTCACCCCAGGTGTTCCTGGAGTTCCTAAGCAGGAGACAACCATTCTGCTTCAATGCTGAAAGTTCAAAATGTCCAATTCAGGTGAAAGTCTCTCCTCAGCCTGATTTTACTCTTTATGTACCACTTTTTTTTTTTTTTTTTTTTTTTCCTGAGACTTCTCTTCACATTTAGATGCAGTGGGGCATGAAAGCACCTGAGCTACATAGGTCACATCTTTGTAGCAACCAGGTGTCCTCTTTGCAGCCTATCTAGCAGTGAGTTACTGGCACTCTTGGCAGCCACTATCAGCCGACAGAGAAAAGACCAGATGAGTCTGAAGGCTGAACTATCTTTACATTGTCCTGCCAAGTACAGGTGAGGATGACTGTATTCCTCAGAACTACACCTTTTCTGCTATTATAGGTTTGAATTCCTTTCAAATCAGAGTTCTGGACAGAGGCTTTTCATGCATCATTAATGTAGGATTTTTCATGAAAGTGCTTTAACTATCACAGACCTTGCACATCTGGGTGAGCTTCACTTTGGCTGCTCGGGATATTACTGTCCTTAGAGCTCTTGTTGTAGTTTCTTTCACAAGTGATACTAAAGGCATACATAGAAACACACATATAAATGCAAATCCTATCACAAACTGCTTATAAAGAGCTGGCTCCTTCCAACTTCTCACTTTCCACACTTGCGCAAGCTTCCAGGTTCCCAGAAACCAATCCAAGCTAATACGAGGCAATCTAAAAATAACTGTTAGCTGAAAAAGTGAAAAAGAAGAAAAAAATTCTGCTTGCTCCAGACCTGATGGCAAAAAGGAGGTCCAGCCTCCAGGAAGAGACAGGTGGCTTCTGAGTGAAAACTCTAACATACTCTCCCCAGGGAGATTGGCTTCAAAGCTGATTCACTTTTTCCTGCTGTAAAGCATATTGATGTTAAGAATTTTCTGTGCCTGCATGTGTGTTTTTCAAATTAAGTATCATTAAATCAGGATAGGTTAAAATAGTGCTTCAGGCACCCTTCTTTGCTTTTTTTTTTTTTTTTCATTTTATGTAATATGCTATAGATGTGCAGTGATGTGCAGAGTCCTGCTGCTTCTCATGTATAGATGCAAACTGGTTGAATTTAAGCATCTGGCAGAGGTGAAGGTTAAGGGGAGCTAATGCCTGGTTCAGAAAAGGAAAGGGGTCATTTTCACAGTGTGGAATAGCTTGTGTTTGTTTGTCTGTTCTCCCTTAAAATGGGGAAGGGTTTGTATTCAAGATTTTAGGATTTGTAGATGATACATTTTTATGTCTGTATGCAAGAAACTGATAATCTGCAGTCCTGAACAATCTGATGTCCAGCATCAGTTTCGCCAGTGATCTAAGACAGCCATGACTTCATCTATTTTTGCCATAGGTAGACATCTGGTTTTGCTCTGAATTCTTGCATTCATTCAGGGTGCATGCAAGAAAATTCATGAGATAACTAGCACCTGAGGCTGTGCACCTCATATTTCCATGTATGAGATGTATTTTACTTCCTATTACAGGTTTTATTTGTAAGTACCTATGCAAAAACACCCCACTCACCAAGCTAATGCTCAGTAATATAAATAAATAGACTCCTTATAAAGTTCATATATGCATTGGAACAAAATCTTGTATCTGAACAGTGGGGTATGGAGAAATTCAATGCCAAAATACTTTCAGGCACTTCTTGCCTTAAAGTCATTTTTCAAAAAATGTGCACTTTTTCTTTTTAATTCATTGTTTTCAATTAGGAATAATAGCAAAAAAAAAAAAAACCTTTCGTTAGATGCAACATTACTCTGTAGAAATTGACAGGTATTGGGCATGACTCCTCATTAAAGCTGTATGCAAGAATTTGAGTAGACCTTTCCTTTGGATTTGATTCATGAGAGTTTCCACTCCTTGAATTTCACTTTGATTTCTACGTTCAAATACGAGCAAAAAACACTTAGTCAAACTGCTGGAAGGATTGTATTTGCCTGGTTTCATGAAAAAAAATCACAAGGTTTGCCTGAATTTGTTGTCAAACTAAAAATGAATCCATATTCAGGAATCTGTTCTGAATTTTCAATGTGCAGCAAAATATCAGGTCAGAGGAATTTCATATCAATTAACATTTTATTATGAAAGTTTTGTTGCTCTGCTGTCAATTAAATAAGAATCCTGAATATATAAATAATAATTTTTAAAAAGTTATTTATAGCTAATTCATGTTTTTTGGTTATCTGAGCATATGTGAGCATCATTCGGTAAAACTAATTTATTTCTCTTCCTATTATCGTGTGTGCAAAAGTCTTGTCAGCTTCAATGGGAATTTCATGAGAATGATGGATAGTGAAAAGCAAGTGGGCTGCAATTATAGTAACCTAGATAAGTTAGTTGTCATCTCAGACTTGTGAACCGATAAAAAAAAATCTAAAAAGCCTATACTTCATTTTTTTCCAAAGCTGACAAAAAAATGAGAAACTCTGGGATGGGCTGCTGTAGTGTTAGTATACCAGTTTAAAGTTGGGAGAAAAAAAAATAAAAATATATGTTTAGGCACATATCCTTCTGTTGTTTCATCCCTTACAATGTATGTAATCATAATTGGAGCAGTTCTAGTTTGTAAAATTAAAACGCTGATCATCCTGTGAATTCAGTATAAAAATCTTGTCATTTACCCTTTCACTTTGGCTTGAAAATTTAGCATACAGAAATTCCAGAAACTAGATATAAGGGCTACTGTTGATTTCTGAGTTCGTGGTAGGCTTCTTGGGTTAAATGAACAAGAACAGGGGAGAAAATAAAAAGAAAAAAGGTGACTAAGGATCTCAATAGAAACATACAATCTATATAATCCCTAACTATGGGACTGACACTGCTGATGAAGCAAAGGATTTTTCTTTTTTCCAAAAGGTACTTTTAACTGGCAACCTGACTTCTCAACAGCTGTAACCTCTTTCTCTCCTCAGTTGCTTCCCTCTTGCAAACCAGCTGTAATTTCCCATCTGCCTACCCATCTCTTCCACCAGGCCGATCTGCATTACTACCAATGGCCAGTTGTGTTAAACTGTGCTCTGTGCTTGCTCCCGTTTCCTCTCTGACCCAGCCCTGGTGCTTTCAGTGAAATTTCTCTTTCCTCCTCTATCTTCTTATTCCGGGCACTTTCCAGGCTCATTGTGTTTGCATGTTCTTCTTCATCTTGAAGAACATATAGTGCCTTTCTGCTCAAAAACCTTGTGTCTGAGCTTCCTGAGGAACCACAGGCAAGAGCTTAGGCTTTCCACAAGCACATCCAGCCCTAACATCCATTGCAACAGCATTATGTTGCTCTTGCAAGAGCAGTTCTATTCAGCCCCATGCTGTTAGAATGCCTACTAAATTGAGAAAGATTTCCTGGGTTCAGTGTTGAGTTTCTGCTTTAGGAAATAAATAGTCAAAAAAATAACAAAAGACTTCAGGCAATGAAGAGGCATGCATCTGCAAGCTGGATGAATCCTCAACTAAGGCAGAGTAGGGGTTTGCAACTCCAGTTTGTGAAGTTAATACCTTAGGGTATTATCTTCTGCTCAGAGGCAGAGAACTTGGATTTTTTGAGTTGTGTAGATCTCTGCTTTTCTAAGCAAAAGGCTCCCTCCTCTTTTTTTTTTTTTTTCATTGTGATGCAGAATGAGTTTTTTATTATTATTATTTATTTTTCAAAAAGGAAACAATTTATAATAGAAAGATGGTCACCTTTTAGAAATATGCCCATTTTACAAATTGAATGTAGAGAGAATGTACCTTATTGATGAGTGCATAGCGTAAAACAGAGCATTTTCCTGCACAGAGTACAAGTTTAAGTGCATTCTCCCTGGAAGATTTCAGCATTTTATGATTGATGCTTTTAATGACACACGTTATATATTGACACGGATTAGGTTTCCTGTGTGAGTGGAACAGTGCACGCTCGGATGGAGAACCACTGAACTAGCAGTAAGCATAAATAGCTCATAGCAAGTGCTGTAGTAGAGCTGTTGGAGCACAGTCCGCTGAAGGCAGAGCACTCCCTTCAGCCGTGCGAACCTTGCTCTCTCCTCCTCCTTCTCTTCCTCCTCCTCTCTCCCTTTTTCTCCTTCCCCTCTGCCTTTCCCGGGGGCACTTTCCCTATACATTTGGCTTTGTTTTCCTGCGTGTCTCAGCGGCAGGAGGGGGATTGGCTGCCGGCGGCTCCGGGAGCACTTCCACGCTGCTCGCTCCAAGCCAAGCACCCACCCCTGGGCCAGGAAATGTGAGCAGGGCTGATGGAGGCGGAGAGACAGGGCTGAAGCACTCGCACCAGCGCTGGATGTGACAGCAGGCACAGGAGCGCTTCACAGCTCGCTCAGTGTCCGGCTCCAGGTCCAGCAACGGGCTAAACCATGGAGGGCTGCAGCTGGGCAACAGCTGGCACCCTGCTTCTGGCTTCCCTGCTTCTGGTAAACGGCATTTCTTGCATGAATTCATGTCCCTTGCACTTATTGTATCCATATGTGCGTGTGTGTAAATATGTAAATATATATGCAGATTTGTGTGCATGACTGGGAGTGCTTTGCTTTTTAATCTCTAAGTGTGCAGGTAGAGAGAAAGAGTTTTGAACAAACTGTGTAAATCTTCAAGCCTTGCTATTGTAGATTTTTACAGGTAGGACGAAAAAGTGGATGTTGGCATGATTTTTATAAACCTGGTGTGCAGTGACCTGTGAATGGCAATTTCAAAGCTTGGAATTTGGATAGGAGCTGAAGTTTCTCCCCACTTTAAATCAAACTATATTATGTTGTAATGTTCCTGGAATTCTCTTACTTCCTAAAAAAAAAGAAAAGAAAAAATATTTTTTCCTATGTACATGCAGAGAAACCAGGTATAGCATGGACTGAACTATTTTTCTGCAGCCAGTTTAAGTTAGCTCTCATTATTGCTGCAACTCATTAGAGAGACAAGTTTATGCCAGCTTTTGGAAGATATGTTATGTGATATCTGGTATACTTCAGGGCTATAAAACTGATTGCTAGTGTATGATTTCCCTGCATAACTTCCCCAATTAACCGATAAGATGCTCTTCTGCTGAATACTGTAGCTATGCTGCTTGATTGAGACTAAATATTCCATTGTGACTCATACTTAATTTCGTAGGTATGAGCTGCAGGTTACAGTTAGAAAATCTGCAGGGAGAGTATTAATACACACACTTTTAATAGCGCAGTATTCTTGGCATAAATTAAGCTTTTTTTTAAGATTTGACATTCCAATGGCAAAGAAACTTAAGGAAATATAAAGTTAATACTTTGCATCTTCCTGTTTACATGGATGAAACAATATATGCTAGCTCTGATAACCTAATCTTAACACATTATCTAGTAGTGTGGTGAGGACCTAGGCCAACAGGCTAATCCTATTATAAATATTTACTTCTTTTAAAAACATATGATTTAAAAAAAAATAAACAGATATATAATCAATAAATACCAATAGATCATTGGAAGTAAGAATGCCATCTGGAAGGAAAATTAGAAGCCTAGTTAATTTAAAGGTCTATTTTCAATAGAAAATACACAATTCAAATAAAATGGTGTAAAGACAGGCTTATGGTATCTTTCACAAATCCAAATGAAAAGTTTAATGCCTAATGACTTTAATATGTTATGAGCCCATCCTGCAGTACTAATTTGAGGAAGATCAGGAGATAAACTGAACCAAACAGTATAAGAACTGTAATATTTATCCCCATGTTAAAGTCATAACATTTAGACTACTCTCTGCTGCTTGTGAATTAAGTTCTCAGTCCCAAATTCATGCAAATAAATAGTGCATTCTGCTGCCAGCTATTATGCATTATATTCCATGCTATACTAGTTTGTACTTTCCTGACTTCCTCTGTCCCAAAAGATTTCCCCCCTCACCACCTTCCAAATATCTTTGTGCCTTAAGAATAGTGATATGAAGCAAGCTTAACTTTATTTTTTTGAATTATACCATTATTCTGCTCCCTTCTTATTCAGGAAAATATTTTATGCGCTTTCAGCAGGAAATAAATGTATAAGAATTTGACTTCTAATTAAGACAGAGATAAGGATAAGTCATAAGATACCTTGACATATATGCTTCCAGTACATATATAACTACTAGTTTACCGTGGTTTATGTAGAGAGTGGTACAAAACTCACTGCAAGTTTTGACTCAAAGAAGATTTGGTCTATGATGACTGTCTACTAGCCTTTTAGATAATAGCCTCTAGTCAGGTAGGTGAAATAAGCCTGAGAGCTATAAAAATGTACTTTTTCATTTATATGTTTCTTTAACCCCCTGTGCCTCTAAAAGCACTGCCTTGCCAACACTTATCTAGATGAGCAGGCTCTAGCTAGACCTGAAGCAGTCTGGCATTAGAAATGTTCACATTTGTAAGCGCTAAGGCTAGGTAGCAAAATGCTCATGGGATTAGTCTCACGTGGGATTTATCACATCCTGCTATATTTGCAGTAAGACACTATAGATGAAGTAGTATCTTCAGTGCTTGGTTCTGCATCATTGCACAAGTAAGAAGGTTCAATAGCCCAGAGACAACTCCAGCTCTGGAACAGTCCAACAGCTGGCATAATCAATAACCTCACTCCTCTGTTCCCTCCATTAGGAGCAAATAATGTTTATTTCAAGGCAGATTCTTCTGAGGGGTGTAATGATGACTCTAGGATTCTGCTAGGATTCTCAGCCTTCATTTGGAAGAAATCCTACTGGTTTTCACTGGGATAGTGAGAAGGAGGTGACTTGAGTAAGGTCTTTTCTTTTTAACTGCCTGAGGACTTGCTGCATACTCAGCCATCCTGTTTCCCTGGCATAAATGGTGTTTAGGTACCTTTATAGGTAGTTCTGAGACAAAGAGCTATAGCACTTAGTGTTTGTCTTCAGAAAGTAAAACTAGACTGAAAGTAACTTTAGAAGATAGTTTCTCACTTTCCAGACCAAGATTAGGTATTTAGAGAATTTTTCTCTTTGCGCTATGACTATTCACATGCTAAAGAAGTATTAACACACCACTTTTAAGAGAAACAAAAGAGAATAGGAATTCTGTTCCAAAGATTTCTCTTTCTATTGATTTAAAAATAAAAAGCCATCACAAATCACAGTTGTCTAACTCAAAGGGAATGCGGCCAAAACCATAATCAGCCATTGACATATATGCATTCATCCAAACTTGAAGTTAAATCACTTCATGTCAGAAAGGCATTTAATCACAATTGTGTGTGCTGCTCGCATCTCTTCAATGTTTTTTAGCTCTCTTGCATGTTGTTGTGGCACTTACAGAAGTAGCACTCAAAATTGTAATAAAGTACATGTGTTTTTCTGCAGCATTTCTTTTTTTCACTGTGATAATTTGTACGTGGAAAATAGTCAAACACAATAGTCCATTTTTTCAAAGTTGTTTGGCATTATATTTCCCTATTTTCTAACCAGGCCTGTTGTGGATTACCTCAGGCACAATTAGCCTGTTGAAAAATATTATATTTCTTGTTTATATCTGAAGGTACAAAGCTTGATGTGTTTTCCCCTTCATTTGCAGATATGTCTATCAGCTGTTGCATGTTTGCTCATCCATTTCTACATTTATAGCTGCATGGAGAAGGAATTTCCAGGGAAAATTCTAAAGTCCATGCATATATTTCATGCATAGTCATGTCTATGTGCAAACTGGTGTGTCTATGATCACACCAGTTGTGTAGGGGTATGCTGAAATGGATATTCAGGGATAAAGCTAGGATTTATTCACAAAAAAATGAGCAAAAAAATGTGGTTTCCAGCTAGTGCTGTCATACTTTGTATATCTCATGTCTCTAAATTTTAAAGTGAATGTATGAATGCTGATAAGGATACTCATTACTTTATTCATAGAGGGCACTAGAATTCTGTGTCTGGACTTAGCTTGCTAACCTCTTCCTTTAGATTTTGTTTAATCTATCACTTATTTATCCTTCCTCCAGCAGATGCGAAATGTTCTGGAACTTGGGTCAAACTCCTGGTATGAGATGGCCTAAGGTGCTTTGATCGATATACATATATTTTTAAAGATTTAATTGAGAGTGTAGTTGATAAAGCCTTCATAAAGGCTGATAACCTGTTGGTCTGATTCACTGATGTCACTAAACATGAACATGTTTTGTTTTACTTACTTTCTTTTAGATTCATAGGTTTGACAAGACAAAACAAAAGCAACTATGAGATTGAACATCTTAGGGGATCTGAATATTAGAACATAGTCTTACTTCTCCTGAAATGATGGATCCATTTTCTGAAAGAATTCATCTATGAACAATTCAGTAGGATAAGCAGCAATGTAAAATCTGAATAATCCATATACCACAGCAAATAACTTTTTAGGAGAGGCTTATTAATTTCTACATAATCTGTTTCTTTTTTGAAAAAAATCAAAGGTCTTTTCTGGGTTGTTGGCCATCCCAAAATAATCTCAGGGTTTGAGATAGCGTTGCCTTACTGAGTCTGCAAACAGCAGTGTTTCCTTCATTGTTCCCACTACTGTTTCTCATAGTTTTGGGTTTATATAAGAAAAATCAGACCTATTTGGGCACCAAACCAATAAAAACCTGTTGCTGCAGAATCAGGGGTTCTGGTGATGAAGGAGAGCAGAATAAGATCATTTCCATAGCAACCATCAGAAGGTTGAATGTAGTGATAGAACAACAGAAATCTATTATCTACTATTTGGTATGGTATCAACACCAGGAGCAGGAAAAGGAGAAAAAAAAGGCTCCTTTTTGCTACCCTTAAGAATTGTATAGTTATGATTGTGTTGGACAGAAACCAATAAAAAAACTTGTGTGAAATGTTGAACTCTGTGAGAGTTGTACGTCATAATACTTTGGTATGAAGCACAACTTCCCTCTAGCTGATGTACAGAAAGGGTTGCCTTTTGCTTCTGCTCTTGGCATTATTATTATTTTTTTTTTATCAGTGATTGGGCAGTAGACTTGTCTAGCAGATACGTGACCAATTTTGGCTATTGTAGCTCTTAAGACATCTCTTAGCCCTTAGGTGTATGTTCAGGTGAAATGGAGAAGGTAAACAAGAAGCAAGTATTGTGAAGTCTGCTGTGAATGAAGAGAAGTTCTCCTATAACTTTAGCTATGCATAATGTATATAGTGCTGGGCACAGATGAAGAGTAGTCAATGCTTAGGGTAATTTGGCCACTTTCAATGTCCTTCTCAAGAAATGCTTAGATTTCATCATAGGCCCAAGGTTTGCTATCATGCATGGTGAGACTTGCTCTATATGTTAAGACTTTATCAGCCAAACATTTCTCTTATGCAGAAAGAGGGAGTATTGTCTGTTTGCAACTGCAGATGCTATACAGATAAAGTCTAGCATCTAGATTGGTATCACAATTTTAAAGATGCTATTCTCAAACATTTAGCTTGTCTTTCAAGAAAGATAATTGTGTGGTCTTTTATTTGTCTTTGTTGAAGGCTGTCCCTTCAGCCTATGCTATGGTTGGATAAGGTTGTCACCACAAAACTTTCCACTCCTCTTTCTGGAAGAGGCAAGTACTACAAATATAAATACAAATATAAGGTTTTATAAATACAGTATTATCGGAAAACTGAGAGCAAGACAGAACTGTTAACTGCAACACTGAACTGTTATACTAAATTCCACCTGATTAGACTTTGTACTGAAGTATTTCATTTAATTACTGCTTTTCTTATGAGGTTTTATACATGGTATTTAACAGTCTTGCATAGGAGTAATATAAATTACCCACAAAGATGTGCTTGTCATAAATATTCTTTTGTGAAGTGGCCAATTTATTTAATTTTCTACATATCAACTTTGCTAGGGGCTGTGGGCTTGTTTTTGCCTGAATTTGATTGTGTACATTGAAGATTACTGTAGTTCAGAATCTGCTTCCCTGCCAGTGAGGTGTCACTGTATCAGAGACAGAGTAGACCCCAGTAGACATATGCTTCTACTTTTTTTCCCCCTTCAAATGCCTTGATTTGAATTTCACATGCATTTTTTTTCCGACAGAGCCCAAGTTTCTCCACATTACTTGTAAAAATACATATAGTCCTGATGAAATTGAAAGGCAATATAGACAAGCGACTGGAGGAGGGAAGGCAGGGTATGTGGCTTGTGAGATTTACTCAGCTTCTAAGGCAGGCATATGCAGAAATTTTGATATTTTTGTCAGCTGTGGACTATTTGAATACAGCTCACAAGAGCATTTCTTTTGCTATTTGTGTAGAAAAATAAGTGGTATGTTCACTGATTCTACAGTACATTAATTTTCACACTACTTCCATTTTCATCTTTGTTGTCTTTATTCCCTTTGGCATTTCTTCCAAAGCTTTGACCTTTTAGGGATAGCCTGGGAATTTCTGCCTTTCAGGGACTTACTTTAGAGCAAGTTCAACAGAGGGTGTCAGGGCAGAGGGAAATGGGGGTTGTGATAAAGTAAGGCATCCTGAAATAAATTCCAAGAGTGCTCAAGAAATGAGACAGGAAATTATATGCAACATATAATAAATTCAAACTGTCCCATAAAATAAATATAAGTCATTTTGTTTCCATATGAATGTACTGCAGAGGTGTCAGATTTCCCCTTCTTGCTTTGTCGGATATAATCTTTGTCCCTGCTTGAAGTTTTCTAGTATATTGCTCAAATCCTGTACTGTATCAACATACCCCAAAATGAAAAGGAATAAAGGAAGCAAAAACGTCTCCTACCATTCTGGTGGAGGCATCAGATTGGTGCATTATTTATTTACTTACTTACTAACTTATTTAAATCTCTCTTTATTTTTTTTAAGCCTGGACTGCTAAAAGCATCTGCTGTTGAGGGCTAATCTAAATGCACTTAATAAGACCAGTTTTTTAAGCCTGGACCGCTAAAAGCATCTGCTATTGAGGGCTAATCTAAATGCACTTAATAAGCCCTATTTTTTTTTCCCCCCATTATGCTATGCGGATGGATTATGTGGATTTTAAACGTGTTTTAGATATTTTATTTTCCTAGTTCCGGTAACTTTTAAATAAGGAGAACGGGAGATTTTCAAGGTACTATGATATCAGTCTAGCCAGGGACACATTTTAAAAACAAAAGATCTGAATTAGCAGAAAGGAGAGGGGGGAGTAACGGAATAGAAAGCTCTGAAACTAAAAAGAAGAGCTGCCACTGCCTGGGATATTGCTTTGCTAATCCAAACTGCACCAGTGTTCTCAGCCTCTGAGGGCCTCAACCACCTTTAAGTGCTGGCGAGCACAAATTTGAGTATCTTTCCTTATCACTGCTTACCAGAGATGTTCACTGGCATGGAATGGAACAGCATGAAACAGCTTCTCCTGTGCAGCATGCTCGTTCCAATGTGTGGATAAGTCTATAATATTATTTGGACAGAGTAGTCAAAACACAGATTTTTCATCGTGTGGGATATGAGACGTCAACATGAGAACAAGCAGCAGCTTGTATCATGGCAGTTTTTGGATCCTTACATCTTTGTAATTCAATTTGAAGTATTTGAAAAGCAGTCCTGATATACTCCTGAAAATATCCTTCACTTTGGTACCTAAAAACTGCTAGCAATAAGGTATATTTTTCCTTTAAAGAAGCATACATTGATTCCAGACTAGTGCTTAGTGATTAAGGTGGAACAAATGTGTTAGATAAACTTGGAGATTTACAGTAACAAGCAAAAGTCCTATGAGCATTTTTGTTTCTTTGTTTCTGCCTTGCATTTTCTGCTGTTATGACACAGGATGCATAGCTTTCCTCCTGGTTCCTTCCTTCCTTTCTTCCTTCTCTTTTCTGCTTCTTGTTTTCTTTTTCCTTCTTTCCTACCTTTCTTGCCCTCATGCTCTTTTTCTCTTTTTCATTCATTTTCTTGTCTCTCTTAGTCCTTTTTTTTTTATTATTTGCTTTCTGGTTGCCTGCCTCTACCAAAACTAAAGTTGCTGGGTCTCTGTGTGGCCCCTTGTTAAAATAAATACAGATTCAACTCCATGAGGTAACTGAGAGAGATGGCAACCCCTCAGAAGAATGGCAGACTTCGTTTATTTTGGATAAACATCAAAATTGCAGATGCATATCTGAAATTATACAGATCTTTTGGAGAGATCTCTTTCCTTGTCTGAAATGTCTCCTGACCAGAGAGTTTATCTTTTTGTTCTATCACTTGTCTTAATGCTACAACTGACTTGGGCAGGCAGAGCCTCTCTGTGGTGAACGAACCTGTTAAAATCTGGGTTAACAGCACAAGGTCTTCTATTCTAGACTTTGGGAAACAGAGCTCCTAAATCCAGTTTGTGTGGAGGTTGATGCACACAAAGGGAAGCACCGTTGCACGTGGCAGCCTCTCCCTCTGCACAGTTACAGTACCGTTGAAGCTGGATGAAGCTCACTGTTTAGTTAGACAACTGGTAGTAACATGTACTTCTGTATATTGCTCTGCCTCTTTCAAAGAGGCTGTGAAGGCTGCAAGGCTGTACCTTGGCCATTTTTCTTGAACTAATGAGTACAGCCCAGCCACACCACACAGCTTTTGCTTCTTGCATGAAATAGGCTTTGTCACAAATACTTTTACTTTTCTCTCCCTTCCTTTCTCTCCTTTCTTCCTTTCTCTCTTTCCCAACCAACAGCCTTTCCTAAACAGAATTTGAACGCAGAGTACTCGAGCTCAAGATGCACTTTTGAACCCGTGCTGTTTGGGTGGGTTCCGAAGGCTGGAAAGTGATTTCACCCATCGTGCGTCTGAACCAGTTCTGCTCTTAAAAACAGTTCTGATTCAATTAGGCGACAAGTCTGAGACTGAGCCAGCTTGGACCTGCTCTATACTGGATCACCCATGTCTAGTGTTTACACCAGCACGGCAGGATTTAAATACAACAGGGTGTTGTAATTTGGGTCTATAAGAGCAAAAGAGAGAGCACTTGTATTCCCATTGCTCCCCTGGTGCATATTTTCATGTGGATAAGTGGAATGAGAGATAGGGCTGATCTAAGTTTTATAAGGCACTGTTATAAAATATTATGGGGAGCACAGCATGCAGTGTGTTGAAGTGATATGGTGTCAACTCCATCCTCTGCCAGCAACCCCCCTGGCTAGCTGCTGCCCTTTAGGAGAAGAAATGAGCTCACGTTTGGCACATTTCTCCTGGGATGCAACATCCAGTCCAGCCGTGGGAATGACTGTTTTTCTTCTAAGGAACTCAGATGGCTGTTTATTTTTTCTTCCCTGTTTTGTTGCAGCCTAGCAGCTACAGGCTCCTTATAATGGTTCGTTAGAATATGTTTTAAAAACCTGCATATTATACAGTTATATGACTTTCTTTAGGGCCTGGAGAATCCCATGGGACTATGGGAACAGTCCTCACTATACTTAGTTCCTGCAGAGAACACTCAATGTATACAATACTAATTTCTGTTTTAAGGAAAATGAGAATTCAGTACAAGATTTTGTCCTATAGTTGCTTATGTTACCAGGTGAACATATAAATGGTTAGGACAGAACAAGGGGCTAATTCCTCCTGGATGGACCTTTGCTTATCATTTCCCCATTTTGTTACTGTAGTAGTGGATCTGTCTTGCATGACTATGCTGTTCAGGAATAAAAGTAGACAAACTTCTCCCCTTCAAAGTGTGAGATAAAATATTATGGAGATCAGATACCTTTTCCATAAAGGCGTTTCACTGTGGAGATTGGAGGAGGCAGAATTCAGTGTTGACAAGGAATCCAATAACAACTTTGTGCTTGCGTCCTCGGGACCTAAGCTTGCTGTATGTTTATCAAGCGCCTTCCTCCGGGGGAAAAAAAGACTGTCCACCTTTTGCACTTCCACTCACCTCTGCTCACAGGAGGAGAATAAGTAGTGAAAAGCTACAAAAAGATCTCAGTGCAATTTCCTCTCCTCTCATGAAGGAAAAGTATATTAAAAACAACCCAGAAAAAGATTTGGACTTTTGTTTATTCCTTTTTGAGGGACCAAAATGAGAAAATAAATCATGGTTTGCTTCTCTGCACAATTAAAGCATGAGCATAAAATAATTACCTCAAGCGCATACCCACATGCATGTGCTCTAGTGCCAGTGCCTTCATTAGGGCGTTCCGTCGCTTAGATCCTGTTTCCTGTGCCAGGGGTTTTCCATAGGAAATACTTTCATGATTTTGTTGCACACCTTTTGCTTGATCTTGCATCTCCAAAGAGGTAAAAACACCTCAGTTAATTGCCAAGATGGTGGGAGCCCAGGGGCAGGTGGTCTGGTCATGTCCAGCTCCAAAACCCTTTCCAGGAGGGAGCAGCTCCCCTCTGGGGAGCAGGGGAGCCAAAGTAGAGTCATTCCTATCCTTGAGGATTGATGCTCACTGCAGCTCCTTTTCCTTCCAGGTTGCTTGCCAGAGAAGTGTTTTAGCAGCCGTGTGAATAGTCCTGTAGAAATCTTTTTGATTGAGCCATATGCAACAGCGTGTAGTTAACCATTACCGCAGTCGCAGCAGGCATTGCTCAGCCCCTGTTAGTGCTAACGACCCTGGGGTCCTGGCCACAAAGGCTTTTGCTGTTATTTTCTTTTAACTTACCATGGATGTAGGAGCAGAACTGCCACTGCTTTTGCAGGTGCATCTCCACTAAGAAGGTTCTTCTGGGTTGTGTGGTACTGCTGGAGGCTATCTGGTTGGCTGGTCTAGTGGCTGGAGCCCTCTATTTGACACTCTATTCAGGGTATAGTGGGGACAGTGTCCAGCAAACCAGCTTAGCAGTGTTCATCCATCCTGACTTTGAAGCAGCCCTTTTGGGAAATATGAATGTGTGTTCCCATGCAGTCCTCAAATAATTTGCTAAGGGTACACTTGAGAAGAGCTCTGCTTGTATGAAGTGTATGGAAAGGGCAGGTGTCTACTGGGAGTTGGAGGGCAACTGTTCTTAATATTGGTACTTAAAATGAATCATACTTCTTGCAAGGGTGAAGCTTACCTTAATATGTCTCTTCTTCAGTGTGGTACATTTATTCTGGAAGATCTGATGTGCTTCAGTCATACAGTAGCATTTAAAATGATGTGCACCTCTTTATACCTAGATACTTTTAATATGCTTTTTTGTATACTGGAAACTGACCGTGTTAGGATATTTTACTCATGATGTTTTCAAGATAATAGGTCAAAAATGTTTCAATAGCTAGTCAGAAATGTCTGGTATGTTAACATTTTGCTTGACAGTAATTACAAATATTAATTTAACTGGCTGTGATTTTTTTCTGCTTTGTCTCTCTTTAGATTTCCAAGCAGTTTTCTATCTGAGCTGTAATCCAGGTGTTATCTGGGATAAGTGCAACAGAGATGCCCAACATTGGGAAAATTAAATCTTATAAACCATATATTTACATTAGATCAAATTTTGAGATAGATGTTTCTTATAAAATGATGAGGTTACAAGTCTTGTCTCCTGCCATTACACACCTATGCATGTGCTTAGAGCAGATTCTTGCCATTGAATAACATTGAAGTATCATCAAAAATTACTCAAAGGAAAGAGAATGTATGATTTGGCAGGAACTCACACAGGGATGTGCTTGGATGTATCTGGAAAGGGAGGGCAGAAAGATCATATAACACAGAGAAATACTGCTTTTCTACCCTTAATATCTTTTTCACAGTAGCTAAAGACAATTTTAGGCAATGGCCTCAAAGGAGCCTTGCATATCGTCACTGACAATACATCATCCCCCTAAACATGGGGGATGTGATAAGAACCAGATGATTTGAATTTTTAAACCAAAACCAGCAGTGGATATCAACTGCAAAATAGCTGTGGTTTATACGCTGTATCGGTGTCTTAGTCCAACAATGGGTTAATTGCATCTTTCACTGCCTATGTCGCTGGCCAAGCTAGGGAGCACACTAGTTTCTTGAAGAATATGATGCCAGCAACATTTTACAGAAGAAGGAGGAAGACTGGAACCCTTGAAAACTGAGGAGTAACTAAATGACAAGATCTGCATTTATACCTGTTTTCCGTGCTACAATGCCACAAATGGTTGGATTAGGAATAGAGAGAGACTTCATTTCAAAGCAAAGCTTTAAATTGAATTCCAGTATGTTGCTAAGGTTTTCTTTCATTTTCTTTTCTTTTCTTTTCTTTTCTTTTCTTTTCTTTTCTTTTCTTTTCTTTTCTTTTCTTTTCTTTTCTTTTCTTTTCTTTTCTTTTCTTTTCTTTTTTTTTATATTAGGGTAGAATTTCTTTTATAGTTAGACATTAAAAGAGATCCTGCTACTTCTTCTGTTTCTGCCTTGGCGTATCTGTATGTGTGTGTACACCCATGCTTTTAAAAGAAGTGTGGTTCTCTCATCAGCGATGCAGCTCTAGAATGGCCTGGCAGCTGCTGTGATTTAAGGATATGTGACACTTATCATGTTTTTCACACATTATTCCAGCTGGTTTAAGTGGTTTTTGTCTTCTGTGTGCTAGGAGGGAGGCTAGGAAGGATCTATCTGACCAGTTAAATACAACACGAATCTTGAGAACTCTTTGATAAATTCAGAAATTACTGTTAAACATTTAAACTGGATTTTTTGAGGATAAAAAAAGGATAACTCACACTATTCTAGGCTTCTTCGACAATTTCAAACTATTTCTATTTATCTTTTAGGATATTTTTCAGCTTAGAGTTTAAAACCTATGTCTTATTTGTATTTTCAGCTGAATACCCTATCCACACTGATACCTTTCTGTCTTGAAATTCAAGAAATTATTCAAAAATACTCATTTTCCTTTTTTTTTTTTCTCTCTGGAGCGGTTGTGTTTGGTGATAGTTACAGGATCAGCCTGAGGTGAAGCATGTAATGGGGTATAAAGATAGCGTTGAATGTGATTAGTGCCAGCAGACTTTATGTTTGGTGTTTATAACCCTATTGCTTGTACTAAGTGACATTTCTGCTATCAGTGCTGTAGATACTGGGACATATTGAGTTTTGCATGGACAAAAAAAAAGTGAGTATTTCCTGGGAAGCTCAAGCTGAGATTCATCAAATGTAGACAAAATAGGGAGAATTCATTTGATATCTGTGGGGTGGTGCAATGAGCCAGGATGTGCTTCTGCATCCTGCTCCTTTGGCGTATGCTGGTATCCTGGAAATAGTGACCTGCAGGAGAGCAGCTGGCAGAGATTTAAAGACTGTTTCTAAGAAAGAGGTTGGTGTTAGCTAAAGGAAGCCTCACTCTGTGGCAGTTTTACCTCTTCCTTTTTTGGAATTACATTTCCCCTTTACTTTCATTTTTGTTTTTTGTTGTTGTTGTTTTTTCCTTTCTTTGCTCTTTATGGCAGGAACAGGAGGGCTTTAAAGACTAACCTAGCAATTCTTGCACTGTTCAGTGGGCAAGTATTTTTGTATGCAGTTTTATTCAGTTTAGGTCACTTTAGTGATAGTGTGTAGAAATTGGTAGTGGTGTAAGCTACTTTTGAAAATGTTCTACAGAGTGAATTCTTAGCTATTAACTGCATATATTTGTTAAACCTTCAGTAGACCTGAAGTTATTTCAGATTTAAAACAGTCTTTCAGGCCTTGCTAGAGTTTCAGTCTTAACTGTACAGTTCACAGAAGGGAAAAACACTCTACTTTCTTTAACATAAAACATGGATGGAGTTGAAATGAATTATGTTTATTCCACTTGTTAAAAGAAAACTTGGAGTCTGTTCTAGCCTGAAATCACATGCTTTCTGGAAATATATAGGTTTTATAACAAATCTTGGAATGCAAATAACAGGCACATGGTTCTCCTCTGGGTGGGAGTACAATTTATCTCAGAAAATTTGGACCCTTTAGAATGTCTAGCAGTATTGATGTTAAAATTTGTGGTGAGGTAAGAGCACTGTGTTCGTGCGAATTTACCTTGCAACCCTTTTTAATTATGCTTCATACTGGGCTTTCCACCAGTACTGAAAAATCAGGACATGCATCCACTTACAGTTTGAAAATATTTGTTTCCTTATAAACTAAAAGTACAGACACACATATTCATTTCAACAAAATAAAAGTTCAGACTCACGTTTTTATTTTATAAAAATACCCTTCGAGAAGCAGCCAGATGAAATAACCTTTGTAAGCTGGCATGTCACTACTCTTATCTCACGTGTAAATGCTAATAAGATTTTATCTAGAGGATGGAACACATCTGTGAAACTGTTGTATTTGTGATCTTTTGCAGCTGTTGGGATTGGCCATAGTCAGTTTGATCACTTATCTCACTTTAACTTTTACATTTATGCCTTGCAAATACAATGTTGAATTGAAATTAAATCGTGCTAAATTTCAGTATAGATAAGAAAGAATCTGAGAATGTCCAGTCATTGTGATACGCTCATTATACAACCCAGTATTATATCTCACTAGACTAAATTAATTCAGTCTATTTTTTCTACATGTAGATCCAAAGCAAAATTACATCATACTGAATGTTACAGCAATTTAAACTGATTCAGTTACTCATCTAAACTATGCTGTAATCTTCATAACCTCTTCTGCAGAAGGAAGTGCTGCATGGGTTTAAAATGCCCTTTGAAACTGCATACCATGAATCTGACTTAAAATGGGGTCACCATAGGATTGCCACACTATTTCTCATGGCTGCAAATTTACACTTGGTGAATAAACAGAGCAGCAGAGTCAGTGGAAATACTTCAGCAGAGCTATTTGAGGAAAGCTTGCCTTCTGGGTAGTTGCCTTGAGTTCTTTCTTATTCACAGGATTTATTTGATTAATTGAGAGAAAACTTCCAAGAATTGTGCTGGGGCCCTTTTTCAGCCTTTCACTAGTCCTAATTCTTGTCCTGGAACCCGTTAACTCACTGTGAGTTTGACCTCAGCATGCTCTGGACCACATCCCAAAGGTCTTTCAAAAGGAGGGTTGGCCCTGTTTGTTGTTAGGAGGACCAAAAGCCTCAACTCTTTTTAAGTGGCATTTGTGTAATTACCTTTTAAAATGCACACCCCCATTTTAAAAAGGGTCAACCCTGCCTTTAAAGAGCTCATGAGCAACAGCAAGAGGAACACACTAGGTTTCCATTGTGAAATGCCAGGAGGGTCCATTGTGTGGACAGTGGTGGTGTGTGGTTATACCTTAGCCATGCACCTGACCATTGCCACTCGCCAAGCTCTTCCTTTCAAAAGACAGGCATTTTGGTGTTTCCGTAGAGAGGGAAATCCTTCCCTTTTTTCCCTCATTCCATTAAAAGACTGACTTATTTTTCAAGATTAGGTTTGGACTGTGCTATGACAAAGAAAAAATAATGGGAAGAGAGGGAAGGAATAGGAACTGGTTAGATAGATGGCCTGAAAATCTTAATTTCTCTTCTTGAAATAATTTCTCTTTAGATGTGGGCCAGTTTGTGATATGGTCCTGATCTCACTTGGGCTGGTTTAACACCATCATGTAGTAACTCCTGATTTATTGTGCCAGTGTATCTGAGAGTAATATCAGGCCTTTAGAATGAAAATAACAATAAAATTACTCTATCAAGCTGAGTATGCTGATCCATGAGCTAATCTGAGTTGAGTGCAGCTTAAAAAAATGATGGGCCTTCATTTTAGTGAGTCTTGTTCCCAGCTGTTTATTCAATATCATAGATGACGCTATTGGATAAACTGCAAAACACTTGCAAAATTTTATAGAATTAAATTATTTACATATTAGAAAATTCTCTGAGCATTAATAGCTAAAACATTTAATACATTCTTGGTTCCTTAAAAAAAAAAAAGCCTCATTATCTACCTCTTACTGTGATAAATTCCAGTTGACACACTTTTTATATGCTGAGGTGCCAGACTTGGTGCTTCACTTTATAGACATAGACTCTTTGATTTTGGACCTTGGTTGTCTTTCACAAATTGAGTACCTTCCTTAAGCGGATGCATACTGAAACTGTTCACAGCCCTAAACCATCATCAACAGTTCTTTTTGTTTTGCCTGTGAATAACAGTATTCAACACTGGAATATTTTGCTGGGTTTTGGATTGCATTACAAAAGTTTTACTCAGCTGCACTGAAGATGAAATTATTTCTGTGTTGATGTCAGTGTCCCAGAGTAGTTCCTCAGTGTTGACAGCTGACATTGATTCCTTCAACACATTAGCAGTGATGCCTGCTGATTTTTCTTTGCAGAAGGTACAAAGCAAAATCTATCCTCATGTACTTGTCTTCTGTCTTATTCCAAATAGAAAGAATATTCACTGGGTGGTGGCCCACAGCACTAGGCAGATTTTTTATGACAGCATTTTCCATGTACCTTTGCATGCTAGGTTATTCAAGTTCCTACAGCAAAACAACCTTATCTATAAGGGAAGATACCTGTCCAAATGTTTGATTCATTTACGTCCTTAAAGCCCAATGCTCGTGAGGTGCAGATGCATAAACGAAAATGAACTGTTGAAAATTAGTGTGACTGTGTTATTTGCAGTAGATATTGCTTTATTTTTATGGGTTAATCCCAACAGAGGTGATTCTTCCTGAGGACTATCAAACAGCGCTGCTTCTCTATAACTTCAGATCTACTCTGTGTGGGTCTTGACCTGGCATGTGAGGAGTTCAGTTCTTCAGGTAGTTTGCACTTCCTGTTTTAGAATAAAAAATACTATGTATAAAACGGCTTGGAAATCTCTATCCAAAGAGCTTCATAGGAGATCTTTGGATAGTTCCCTATGGCAAGTGCATTAAGGTCATGTGTTCACAGTCTCTGTTCCATGTTGTTTCATTTTCATTTCTAGCACAGCAACAAAACATCAAAGCACAATTTCTCAGGTTTACCATACTACTTCCTTGTAACTAGGAAAAGACCATTTTTTCACTGTTGTTCGAAGGACTCTTCTGTAATAATCATCACCAGGCTCAAGCTGAGGTAGAGTGTCATAGTCAAAGAATAAAAGCAGCTTCCGCAATACCCCTAACTGCAAGAACCGTTTGTTGCCAATCAGTTAGAACGCCAGTGGCCAACAGATTTGTTTGGAGCTTTCAAGACCAAAATGATATTCATTATAAAGAAGTGTTAAGCTAGCTACAGTATATATATATATTTGTTTTTCTCCTGATTTTTTTTATCTCCCTCTCCTCAGAGCTCCAGAACAGCTCGCTCTGAGGAAGATCGAGACTCACTGTGGGATGCCTGGGGTTCGTGGAGTGAATGTTCACGCACTTGTGGAGGAGGCGCTTCATATTCATTGAGACGTTGCCTGAGCAGCAAGTAAGTTGGTGAATGCTTTTTCCTTCACTGATAGGAGAATTCAACCAACCTGTAAGTATCAGAACATAAGAAACAAGCAGTAGAGGTCTTAAAATTTCAGCCTCAGTGTTAAAAAATAACAAGCTATATTTTCATAATTCAGGCAGCCAGCCAACCTCTTTAATAAGCCACCACCCTTTAAAATCTAGTGAGAACTTGTGGAGATAGAAAAATATCCTGCAGACTTTACTTAAGCATACCAAATACTATCTGCTACTGGAAAATGAAACCCCTTTCACTTTCAGATTTTCAGCATTAATCTTTTTTCATTGACATAAATAATATAGTAATATACATGTATGTATTATAGTAACTCTACAGGTAATTCTTTGTTTTTTATGCTGTATGTCACACTGAGAACAAAAAAAAAGTATTGTACTACCCAAAATATCCTGAGATATATAGATATGAATAACAATCTTGCTGAGGGTATCCAGCAAAAAAAAGTAGAAAAACTTCCATATCCTCATGTTACCCCACACTGAAAGATAACTGCAAAGGTGTAGTTACCCAAAATCAGGCACCCGGAGTTACTAAATTGTAAGGGAATGCAGCCAAGTCACCTGACATGATTTTTACTCTATGCTATGTGTAACTCTACTTTGCAAACTATTTCTACAAAATATTATTTTTACTTATAATAGTGAAAGCTCAGTAACAACTGCCTCCATTTTCTAAACTCCACAATATTGTGGAACTCCACAATAGTAGTAGTCAGAGTGCTCTACAGCATGTCATTCCTTCTGTGCATACTCTCCAGCTTCTCTTTGAATCTAGTCCCTGAAGCTTTCTCAAGAAAATAGGGAATAAAGTCATAAAGTACATGTCTTTCGTACTTTAACTTTATACTGTCCCTTCAGTACATCTGCAAGACTTCCTGAGTTACAAAACAAAATCTAAACTTTGGCCCATTAAGAGATAGAATCCCCCCTGTTCCTGGATAAGATGAAGCTGTTTAATTAGGTGCAGAACTTCCACCATCCAATAGCAGGAACTTACAAATGGGACCTGAATTAGCATAATATCAAGTGTCTGATTATTTTTCCTTTTTTTTTTTTTTTTCCTGATTTTTTTTCCTGATCTGAATGCAATTACTAATGAGGAACAAGAGTTTTAATTTTTTTTATGCTGGGGAAGCATTTCAAGATGTTAAAAAGAAAAAAAAAAAGTGGGAAAGGCAGAAGGGAAGAGAAGAAGGAAATCCATCAAACCCAAACAGTTTGGAATTAAGCCTAAATACACAAGAATTCCTATTCTGGCAAGGGTAGGAAAAAATGTCCAGTTCTTTGGGACACTGAGCTGGTTGGTACGGTTTAGCTTATGTATCTGCTATGTATGCATCTGCTATGCACAGCAGTGTAGAGGAAGATACTAGGTATTTTTGGCAAATAAATTTTGGCAACATATTTATTGTTTTGGAACAAATTAATTATAAATACTTCTCTCCATGTGAGGAATCTTCATAATGCATTGCTTGTCTTAGTTCTGTATGTGGTGACTTCCAAATGATTAAATGATTAAATGAAAGAACCCAATGCAATAGCTTTGAAGAAACGCAAAGACTAATTGCCCATGCTTAAACACTAATTGCCTATTCCTAAACCGAGTAAAGCAACCAGTTTTATTTCCAACCTCTATTTGACAAAGTTATGATAATGCTTTTGTTAGTTTTTTTGGGAACATGCTTTGTGCTACCCTTTGGAGATGTAATGAAAAGAATGGAAAGTCCCAGTGTGAAATCCTATTTTCTAGTATTTTAAATAAGAAATATTTAAGCATAAGGGCTCTTGAATAGTTTGTGTACTTAGAACAACTGGTCCTGATTATGTCTAGGAGACTTAGTGTGATAGCAATCTAAATAAAAGATTTGCCAGTAGCGTAGGAGCAGTCAGCTTGAGTCAGCCCTGGTGTCCTCTTCAAGCAAGGACAAGCACTGCCCCTCTCAGATGACACAGTCAGCCCCCAGCAAGAGAACAGTGTGATAATTACTAGCTAGACATCTTGAGGTTTTCACACTTTCTAATATTATTGGTTGGCGTTATCGATTTATCTTGTGATTCAGAAAAGGCCAGACCCCAATTAAATTTTGCAGAGTTGTTTGCCTGAACTCACTTGTGAAAGTGGATGTCTCATACTAACTGTGTGCTGCACAAAGAAGCATTTATTTTATCAGTCCTTGAGTTTTAATATTTTTGATACAAATCTTGGAAAAGAGAACCTGCTCATCTATCTGTCAGGAACTGCTGTCTGATAAGCAGTATGCTCTTTCTTTTTTTAACTAATACCAAGAATGTCAAAGTCATGGATAAGGAAGGAGAATGACTGCCATCCCTCCTCAGACTGATAAGAAAGAAGAAAGTTGGATGAATTGTCCATGCTATGAAAGCAGGGGCTGCCCCCAGACAAGAGATGTTGGACATGCCGCAATGCTACATCTCCTACCGTGGATAGTAGGTGACACTGCACCACTGACCAAAATTTGTGGAGAGAAGAATCAAAAGTCATTGAGGTCCAAACTAGCAACTGGTTTTAAAAAGACAGAGTTCTGTTATTCAGTACCTTTGCAGGCAACCGGGAAATAATACAGGCTGAACAGGTCATTAGCTATGGTCATGTGATGTTTCCCAGAATCTTTCTTTTAATTAGTGCTGTCTTTCTATTGCACAGCTCAGATAGAGTGAAAATTTTCACCTGTCAAACAGGATAGAGACTGATAGTAGTCATTTGCTCAGTCAAAGAGTTTTGTAAGTGTATATGATGATTTAGGTGACTCATACAGAATGGTGAATGGCTAAATGTATTTCAGGTACCCGAAATTCAAGCAAATTTACTTCTCCTCTTTATATTGGAATATATTTCCCAACCTAGAAGATCCTGATCACAAAAATATGCGTTGGGTTTATTTGACATGTTAGCGGAGGTTGTACTAAATATTAAAATTGTTTTACTTTTTCTAGGCTTGGCAGGATGGAGTTATGATTTTTCCCTGTCTTCCAGAATTATCATCAATTTCTAATAGAATAAGGTTGTAAAAGAGCAGAAAAGTAGGATCTACTAAAGCAAGAGGAATGATTTTGGCTGATAATAGATGAATAGTCCAGATTTTCATTCTGCTTAGAAATTGTAGCCATTGTTATTACTGCTAAAGCACAAAGCAGAGAACATTTTCTCTAAATGCATAGCAGAGTGCTAAGCTAGATGTGAAGTCCCGTGGATACCAAATCTACATTTAAGAGTCAAATTGCATGATCGTAACTCTTACATCTGGGAAATCCTGTGTAAACTGTTGAACAGAGAGGAGATTTTCCACAATTAAATGAGTGATATATGTTCAGTAGGGGAAGAAAGTTATCATTGACATCATGCTGAGAGATTTGCCTAAGCAGAAAAAGTGACAAAATTAAAAAAAAAAAAAAAGAAAAAAGGGAACTCCTATGAGAGCATTTTAAACCTAGGCTTGTTGAGATGCTTTATGCCACTTCCACTACTTGCTCGATTTTTTCCCTTTTCTTTTCAATTTCCTTCCTTCCTTCAGCTAACACTGCCCTTTGGTTATGCAACCTAACTAGCTGTATGAATGAGTGTTTCTACCCACTCTGCCTACCAAATTAACTGAAGAGATACTATAGGTTGGATGTATAGGTGGAATGCTGTTGCATGTCGCAGGATGAAAAGAATAGATCTGCATCACTGACTCTCAGCTCTATTGCATCTCTACTCAGTTGCTCAGTAAAGCAGCAACTGAGATATATAGCTTTGGGTATTTGGTTTAGTGATGTGCTAAATTAGCTAAAAACAGCTCAGTTTTATGGTGTGTGACAACTTTTGTTGGACAGGATAAAGCCCAGAATGTGGTGGGTTTATTTTGTTAAAGACTACTGCTTTCTCATTTACATCCCATGGATTAACAGTTTGAGAAGCAAGCATCAAGTGATTCGGTGCCTACTGAACTGAAAGAATAGCTACAAGTGCCAGTTACTCATGTTAGCTCAAAGCTAAATGTTAAAAAGAAGAACTCATTGCCACAACACTATATTTGAAAAGGAGATATATCCAATAAAAAATACTGTTCAAAATTTCAGTTTTGTATACCTTTGATCAAAATCATTGCCCAGTATTTGGCAATTTGCTGATGCATTAATAATGCAACTGAAATTGCTACTCTATTAATGAATTTAGAGGTTATTCTACCACGTGGCTGGCATCCCTCATTTAAGGGTACAACCACAGACTCTGTTGTCTCAGAGGCTTAGATTAGAAAAGCATCTGCAGTATTTCATGTTTATTTAACACTGATAAATGTGCAGGTATGATACTTTAATTATCAAGAATGAAGTAACTATCCTAGTTTTTGGGTTGCTTCTTTATCAGCTAATTGTGCTAAAAAATTACTTTTCATTATTTGATGATGTCACTGTAATCTGTTCTGATCCTGACACTATCAAATTGGGCAAAATTATGCCATTTTATAGAATATTCCTATGCCCACAGGAACTATTTAATTTATTCATTTTTAGAATGTGCCCTCTGGTACCAGTTTTGCAAAGTCTGTAGTGCATACAGCAGAAATAATTTGCATAGATGATATAAATATCAGATATATCCACAAGTGTGTTCTAATGGAGGATATCATGTTATGGAAGTAAAACCAATAATAACATATACCAATAATAAAAGTCTTAGGTCACTTTTGCTGCCAGGTGATTTAAGAAAATGATTCTCATAAGCCTCAACAAACCAAGAGATTATCAGGAACTCTGTATGCTAGTGTAGGGCATTGTTTTGTGCAAATGATCTTTCTGTAACTGTTCTTACTCCTCTTTTTCAGGGATATCCTTTCTGTGCTATAGTGGGTATTTTTAAACATTTGGAAGAATCTTTGACTAATTTGCGGATGTTGCAAGATAAAGCCTTGGCATCCAGAACCATTATATGTATCTATATATATAAGAAACCATTTTTTATTCACTGTATAATTAGCCAAATCTGTAACTATCAGGACCTTTCCTGCTTTCATCTGATGGAGAAGCATTTCCATTTTTCCAGAGAGCTTACAAATCCAATTTCATAAGCAACAAGCTCTTGAATTTGAGTCAATATTATACAAAGCTGCAAATTTCTTACAACTCCGAATAGCACTGCGGTCTTGGAAAAGCAAGTTAGTCCCATTGTGCTGGCTTTCCTAATTTTCAGCTGCTGTGCCATAATAAAAGCTGCTAAAAAATACATAAGCTCCTTTCCCAAGTGATCTGTTACTAGAGTTGCCACAACTGGTATTTGGAGTGAGAAACTGGTCTGCGCTAGAATGAGTGGTAATCAGTCGTTCCTACAGATCAGTTGCGTCTTTTCTTGCTGAGGAGTTTTCTTTTAATTCTTTCTTAATCTATAAGAAAGCTAAACTGTAATTCCATAAACCCCAAGCAATAGACTGTACTTGAGAGAACACGAGCATTTTAGTACATTGGGCTAGCATACAGGGTTCAGACTCAGATTCAAACTTCCTCAAAGCATCAGAAACTTGGGTTTCTGTTCAACATATTCATTTTGCAAAACCAGCTGCAAAACTTGGATCCAGATCAGAGTTCAGGCATGTTCACATTTGGGGTGTTAGTGCTTTGGGCTTGCAATGTGTTTTCAACGCTATCTTTGTGCTGCAGCAGGTCAGATGAGGTTTATTGTTCACATTTTTTTTCCTCACTTAAACAGTGGAGAGATTATCATTATTTTGCTGAAAATCATCTCTTTTAATTCTTTCTTTTTCATTTTCTGCCCTTCTTGACTAGTGAGCAACTGAAAAATATTTGCAACTGTAATGACTTTCTGTATATATACAATATGCATTGTATGTATAAGGCACTTTTTAAATTTTTTTAAGAAAAGCAAAAATACAGCATTGAGAAACAAAAGAGAGAGATTAGCTGTATGAAAATATACAGTCTTCAGAAAGCACTTTGATCTTTTTTTTCTTCCTTTATTTTTATCCTATTTTATTTTTGCTATTTTAATTATATTGACTAGTCATGTTTTACTGAGGGTTTAGACAGTATTATTTATTAAGAGCTATTACTTAGGGGTAATCCAGCTAGTAATCCAGCAATAGTGCAAAGCAGAATTTAAAAGTAAAAACTGCCATGCAGTCCATCCCACTCAGCAATTTTTAGAGCACAGTTCCAAGGTCTGCCTTACTTTTGGATAAACTTGATGCAAGACTTAAACTCCAAGAGTACATATAAGTTATCTAGAAAAAGAATCCTGAGTGAGAAACTCCATTGTCAAAGTTACAGCTTACTGGTGTTTTTATAGCAAGCACAATTAAATTCTTGAAGTTTAACAATTGCCCTTACCAGACTTAACTTCTAGAGTTTGAAGTGAAATTTTGTAACCCAAGTTTAATCTTGGCTTTAGCATGGAAAGGCTTATCTATACAAGGCAATTCCTCTGGGCCCTATGCTATCCTGGCTACCGTGCTAGTAGTAATTAAGATGGTATATCATTAGGCAGGATAGCTAGCTTTCTTGTATTAACAGCTTACAGTATGAAAAAAAATGTTAGCAGAAGCTGAGTAACTTTTTGTAGGAAACATTCAGCACTCAACTTCAGGAAGCATTAAGCAGCTAGAATCAAATAATTGTTTTGTACTAACACCAGCATTGAAAAGACTTTGCCTTATAAAAATTAGGCACATCTCATTCAAACGGACGTCACTCAAATTCTGAAATACTCCATCTACAGATCAGGTTTTGGTTCAAGCTGTGTGATAAATAAAACTGATTTTTTGTATTATTTTTCCTAGCACTATCTCATTTTTACTACATATGGTCAGACTCCATAGTATGATGCTCGAATCAATCTTCAGCTATTCTGTTGGTTTCAGCAAAATTAATTCTAGATTCACAGCAGAGTCTTGCAGACTACGTGGTGTAGTGTTTATGCCAGTCCAAGCTCACATATGCAAGGATCAATGTTTATTTCATTATGACAAAATATTTACATCAAGAATACTGATTCCCTAATGCCAAGGTTGTGGATTTGCAGTATTTATGCAAACAGCTTAATCAATTTAAGTCTACGATATTACTTTGTAGCCTCATACTCGTTTTAGGTCACTATCAAGTGCTGCATCCCACACGTGAGACTTTGTCAGCCAGAGACGTGAGATTCATGTTTTAATTTTCCTAACTATTTTGCTTCCTATAGTGACAGAAGGTAGTATTTTGCCTCCTGGTTGTTTATTTTTGTGCTCTGACAGAAAGAATATTCATAAAATCTATAACTAAATTTGCCAGGACAGGTTGCTTTGTCTATCTGTGCCTACCTTTCTCATCCTGAAGTTAGCTCTTCCTGCAGCATTTCTGGTATTTACTTTGACAAGGTGCAGAAGTCTGTAGGAGGCTCTTGGCCTCTTGAATCTATAGAACCAAAGATTTGTACGTGCAGGCGGAGCTGCATGTCAAAACGCATGTCTGCACAACACGTTGTGGCAGACAAGTAGCACAGTAATGAAAGGAAATTGTAGCATTTTAATATAACTTTTCATCTTGCTGTCAGCCGAGTAGTTTGGATGTGAAGCTAGGCAGACCATACTAGGATTTGAAATAGTGAATTGATATGTTCAGAGAGTCATGATGCATCTTCCTTTTTCATAATGTTTTGGTGCCCGAGGGCTGCCCCGTAGCTAAGTTTCCCTTGTGGGAAAAGGTGTGACTGAATAAACAGACTCTCTCTTTCTGCAGAAAAGGAGAGATAGAGAAACCTCAGGATGCGGGGGTGAAAATGCAGTTGAACATACGGGAGACAAATAAGAGGAGCAGGATGGAGAGAGAGAGATGTGAGACTGTTAGCATGTGTGAAGCATTGCCACATGTCTATAGGCCCCAGAGCAAGGAGAAAGCTGGCTTAGCCTCTCCAGACACCATGGGAGGAAGAAGACCCGGTGTATTTTGCTCATGGGCACAATGCAGGAACCAAAGTCTGCCCTGCAAGAGCGGTTCTTAAGGAGTGTGAAAATAATGGGAGAGCAAGGGTTGTCTCTTGCACAATTTTCCAATCCCTGTAATGGACCTCTGCATCAAAATTCAGGTCCATCAAAATATCCTGCTCCTGGCTCTGAGTTGCATGCTTATATAGAGCCTTGTTTTTTAAGGAAAGCATTTCAGACTTTGATGATTGCTGATGAGCTCCCACTCTGCAAACCTCTTTCATCACCTTTGGTAATTACAGTTAAAGGCAGCTTTGGCATGTGGTTGTTATTCATTCTGACATGGATTACTGAAGGGCTCCAAACTGTAGTGGAGCACAAATACATATCTAGTGCAGACTTTGGAGAGGGGG
The DNA here is from genome assembly GCF_059628265.1 of Tinamus guttatus. NCBI lineage: Eukaryota > Metazoa > Chordata > Aves > Tinamiformes > Tinamidae > Tinamus > Tinamus guttatus. The sequence goes on from NW_028288984.1 coordinate 1,352,790, forward strand.
AATGAACTAAGTTCCCCTATAAATTGGAGCCTAAAGAAATAAATAGCAGGGTGTGGAGCTGTTTACATTAAAGGAAGTGAATATTTTAATATATTCAAAGTTGTCAACTTCTCAAAAACTTTACTGGAAGCAAGTGACTAAGTCTGAAGGATGAAACTTGATGCCCAATAGCTTGTTTTTCTTTCATGGTCACCTGATAGTAATTGCATGTCAAGCCAAGCCTTCAGCTACCTCTCTCCTCTACAAAATCCACTGCCATGTATACCTGACAATACAGAATACTGTAGAAATATGTCGTACTCCCATTTGCTGAGTGCCCACCAACTTGTCCCTCTAGATGTCTTCTGCCTTTTCCTGCTGGCTGCGTGGATTGCGTGGCTTGTAGAATTACTATTTATATCCTGTGCAGTTTGGAGATGTGATGGCAATGTGTCGTAACATGAATTCCTGACTGCTGCGGTCCTTCCTTGCAGGGTTAAATGCTGTGTGCTGTGACATACTGCAAAATATCCACGCTGAGACATGGGGTCTGTACCACTAATTTGAACCCTGCCTAGAGGAGAAAATCTAGTCGAATCTAATGTCATACAAGGTGTTGTGTATTTCTCTCCAGCAGGATTAAGTTCCCCAGATGGTGTCAGTTTCCCTATTTTAAGCATAGACATATTCAGAAATAGAACTCACATTCAAAAATCAAGCTTTATTCCCCTGAAAATCTTCCATTAAAATATGCAACATTTTTCCATGAAAGTCTGTCTAACAGTCTATTTTCCATGAATCTCATGATTTTGAATGCAGAGGTAGATACCCAAGTCCAAGAGAATCTGAAATGTTGTCTGAAAGTAGTGTTAATGTGAAACAAATTACTTAGCAAACCTGTGAAAATATATCAGCTCAGGCTGAAAGCAGTTTGCCTGCTTTTGGTTGAAGGGTGATAACTGGAAAACTAAAAAGCTTTAAAAAATCAAAGACTTGATCTTGAAAAGTAAACAGGTGGGTTCTTGTTTAAGATTGGTTCCTAATATTCATGAATCATCACAGAGTAATCTACATCCAAAATTGCACATTTGTTCTGAACAACCCTGGCCATTAGCCAGAGGAGGGAAACTGGGAGAAGAGTCTGAGCAGCATTGTAGTATACATCTATTGAAAATACCTATTGCAAAGGATAAGCAAAAAAAACATATTTTGTTTTAAATCAGACAATATGAAGAAACTGTGAAAACAATGAGGGGCAGCTGTTAGAAAGGAAGTTTAAATTTTCATGGCTGCTCAGTGGTTATGGTATTAATAAATTATGGTAATTGGTAGATGGCAATAACAGCAGGTCTGTGTGAAGCAGACATGTTTGATGGGTTGCATGGCATTTATGAGAGACAGATGTGGTACGTGTCAAGCTTGCTGTATAAGCTACTCAGTGTGGTGGATTCACAGTGCAAGGCCTGCACTAGGGCTGTCTGTGTCTGTCACAGTACACTTTTTCTCTGCTATCTATGTTTATAATTCAAAAGTACCTCTACTGAATGCCGTGCAGTGTCAATAGCTGTAGGTTTGGTCTGTGCCAGAATATCTTTGCCAGTTTGCATATATTATTCAGGAATGCCTGGGAGGGTGACAGAATGGTTTGGTTTGGCTTGATTTTTATTGCCAATATTGCTATACTAGTTTATAGCCTACTGTGGATACAGTTTTTTCTATTGTTTATCCTAGGCTGAATACCCTGTATAATTTTTCTTTTCTGCCCAAGCTCATTACTTGATTTAATAATATAATGCTCTAAATGCATTGCAGTAGAGATATGTCTATGTTTTTGACAGCACTATTTATGTGCAAAGTGCTATGGAAAAGAGCTTTTTATGCTTATATTTTTTGTGCTCTTCTGAAAAAAAAAAGGAAAGAGATTTTATTTTCTAGTGTATCTTCTATTGCAGTCATTTACACCACTCTGGTGTATTTGCAAAATGACTTTTTGCCCATATGTGGTACTCACGCAGTTGTAAATAACTACCAGAAGAATTTCACAATTAAGTCCTATCTGTTTTCAGGTACGTGGAGACGTGTGGGAGGAAAGACGGTTTCAATAAATTAAATGAATTCAACTTATTCTAGAGTTAACTCAATATGGAAAATGTTCTTTTGTTTTAAAAGAGCAAAAAAATAACTCACACAAATGCATGCAGATGCACTTCTTTCTCTTGGATAGTTCAAAGATGTCCTGGATTTAAAACTTTAGCCTTGGCAGGCATTTAGTCCTCAAGGAATGTATATTTTGCTAAAACCTGAAAAAAAAAGCAAAAAGTTGTGAAATTGAGAAATTAAAAATAAAAGGAATTCTTTTGAAGGGTGATTTTAGAAAGCCAAATCCTACATTTTGGCTTCCATTGGGTATTCTCTCTGAACTCATAAAACATATGAAACTCTAGCTAAGGTCAGAGTTTCAAAATACAAACCACTGTGTGCTAAAAACATATCTAGATCTTGAACTCTCTCCTGGGAGCCCTGCTGGCACCAGGGCTGGTATGGGTCTTCTATGGGAAGAGCAGGACAGCCTTGGCAAGCACATGCAGAGGAATGTGTAGACCTTGATAGGGCCCAGCTTCTCAGTGGCTTTCTGGATACTGCTCTGCAGCAGGGATTTGGTAGTAGAGGGGAGCTGGTACGTTGATGGAAAATATGAGAAATGATGGTCTTCTTCCCCATAGTAAAGCGGGGAAGAAGCAGCACGGACAGCAGGTAGCAATCCCATTGTTTCACCCCACAGTGAAAACCCAGCACTCCAGTTCCTCATCAGTTTTAGGACATGTGCCTACATACACACTGAGCTGCATGCGTATGAAACCATTGTGGCTTGCTGGAAGACACCAGGCGTCTTAACGTGATTAAGATGTTGGCTTCCAGCTAAGCTCTCTACTGTCATCTCTACCTGCTTCGTTAAGTGATGCTACCGTCAAGAAATCTCCTTTTAAGCAAAGATAGGAAATTGGGGAGTGGTAGAATTCAAACCTTAATTCTCATGTGGACAGACAGTCTTTGCAAGAGATGTTTAGGGGGAGGGATTAAGTGCTTAGAGATCTGGGAGGAAAAACGTTGATACAGAAAACAATATTGTGTGATTTCTGTATTCAATTATTAATGCTTTTGGTTTTGTTTTTAATTTTTGGACACAGGACCTGTGAAGGGCGAAACATCCGATACAGGACATGCAGCAATGTGGTAAGTGAAACATAACTATGATATAATGCAAATCACCTATGAGTCTGATGTACCGATAACTTAAAACAATTCATTAGCAGTGTGATAACAGTAATATGATAGCTATCTGAACTACTTTTGTATCATAGGACTCCTGACAAATCTTCCCCTGTTTCTTGAAAGCTGGAGCGGTTATGGCATAGCATGATGCTGAAACTGTTTGGATGGGATTGCTTTTCTAAACAGAGTGTCAGTGAAACTTCAGAGCAGCTCTGTGTAATTACCCTGGCAGAGTCAAAGAGCGATCGGGTTGCAAGTACTGCTTTGGTAACCGTCTGGTTCAAAGCGGGCCGGCTGTCAGGCTTGAAGATTAAGCTGTTAAGGACTGAAGACAAGTTAGTATGAGATATGTATTACTACTCACTTGTGCCCACCCTGTGCTGGAATTAGGTAGAATGTCTTAGTAAAGGAGTTTCTGATGTCTCAGCTATCATTATCCTCCTGCCAAATATTTTTTCTCTTTTTTTCTTCTATAGTAGAATGTGGTTTTTAATACTATAAAGTAAGGAGCTTCAAGGTCTGTTCTCATCAAGGTGAAAGTATGTTTTCACTGGTGGAAGTGGAAGTAAAGACTTTAATATGGAAAGTTCTGTTGTGTGCCAAGAACTGTAAAAGCTCTCAAATTACACAGAGCAACGTCAGTTCCATCAGCAAAGATGGAAAATGAAGTCAAATTTTCACTGAGCCAATCTTTCGTATGTCTGATAGGGACAAACACAGAAGCCTTTGAATAGGTGCTTTGTCTGCAAAAGTTAAAAAGTTAATGTTAAAAAAACTGAGTATGTGCCCTCAGATTTGCCATATATTCTCTTCAACAGACCACAATTCACAAAGCAAAGCATTGCTTACTTGTGTTTGAATTCTAATCTCCCATGAATCAAGAATTATGACCTTCTTTCTCACACGTCTGCTTCAGAAGTTGGTTCTGGGGTCACTGAAGCTTCTCATCAGTCTAGACATCTGCTTCAATAACTGACAATCACAGTCAGTAAATAGGCCTGCTGGCTGATTTCACAGTCCAGTTTCCAGCTGTGAGGCACTTATGCTATACCACCATGTTTAAAAAAATGGGAGGGTCAATTTGTGTCAGTCAAGCTGCATGCTATAACACTATAGAATGTGACCAAAAAAAAAAAAAAAAAAAAAAGGAGAGACTATTTTTAGAGCTGATTTGACTTAAGTGGGACTTATGAGCTTTATTTTGGTTTGAATGTGTGTTGTAACAGACCACTTCTTCTTCTGGGGTACACTGAGAAAAGTGAAATACTCCTCTATTTCTGGATCACCCTGCTGAGAGGATTTTACCTGTGTTTCAACACTTGTTTTGGAATTGTTGAGCTGAGCTTTCTAAGATAAAGATTTTTTTAAATATTATTTTTAACTTAGGTTCTGTTTTGGGCCTGCAAGTCCGGACGGTTTTGCTACTAATTAAACCTTGTAGAGGAAATTCCTTAACTTACCTTGTATTTGACAATTTGCAGCATATGACTGTGGCATGCAGCTCAGAACTGTCTTAATTATACAACACAATATAACCCAAACTGAAACTTTCAAAGTGCTTTACTGTTCTGAAATCAGTGTTATGTTCACCACTGAATTATGAAGACACAGAATTACATTTATAATTTGTAACCTCTTTTACTGAAGACTATAAAGGGTGGATTGTGTTACACTGTTAACGAAAGAATGGAATGAGTTTTCATTTAGTTGTTTTTACTTCACTTGCCAAGCTAAAACTAATTCAAACTATATCCTCAAACTTTTGGCTGCATTAGAGTTCCATCAGGCCTTTCATATATGATTTTATGCCTTTATGGGAGTACTTGGGTGTATTTACTTTGCAGGCATTTGAATTAAGGGGAAAGCATTTCATTTTTTAAGTATGTTGAATCTTTGATTCAGATGCTCTGATGTTCCATTTATCATCTCTGCTATGCCATACCTCAGTATTCCCACTATCAGCCACTACGGTGGCACTGCTACTGTGATCAACAGTTGAGGATGGGGCAGGATCCAGCTGTGGGCTGTGGTGGCCCTTAGCCCTGTGTTTTGGTGCCACCCTGAAGTATTTTGTGCAGAAGTAGTGGAAACCTAAAACAGTTTGGGAGGCCTTGACAGGCAGCTCTGTTCTGAAATTCTTTCTGCTGCTGAACTGTGCAGCAGTGCTGCTGAAGTACTGGTAGTCTCTTTCGAATTCAGAGTAGTAAAAGCAATATTCTTTTTAATGAAATCCACTGTGTCTCCCTCCAAAAATCCAAGGATGCACACACACAAGTTCACTTTGGAAGCAACTAGTTGTATGGCTTGTTGTAGAATTCTGCACGGGAAAAGACACACAATCATGTGTGCATTTTTGTCTACTGTCTACTCAGACCTTCCCATTTAGGACTCCATTCCAAAAGACATTTGAAAATCAGACCAGATCCAGAGACTGACATTTACGTCTATGCTGAACCATAGTCTGCCACTGGAAAGTGAGAGTAAGCTCTCTTTTTACCCCACAAATGAAGCTTGCTTATAGCATGTTGGGAAATTTCATTTCCTGAGGGAATCAGTTTGTCCTAATGTGTGAGCCTTCATTACCACTAACTTATGCATAACTTGAGTGCTCTTATTATTCATAATTAGACATTTAATTATCTACAAACTATCTTTCTCTGAAGTGACATACCTTTGTTGACATAATTGTCTTTTTGTGGAAATGGATGAATAGTCACACAAAAGCATACTACTTGGAAGGTGAAATGGAGGAATACTTCTTGGAGTTTGGCAATGAAAACATTTTTATAGGCATTATCATTTGCAAGATTTTCTACAGATGGTTTTAATTTATCCTGAAATTAAATTACAGGAGGAAAAAAAAAGAGAGAGAGAGAGGAAAGGGAGAGAGGTACATCCATTTCTTAAGTGACCTGTGTTTTTCTAGGGATGTTGAACCTTTTCGCACAGTAGACGCTTCTGTCTGTAAAGCTTCTGTGCAGTTGCTAAAAGTGCAAGTCTCATTCAGTATGTTTGCTGCTTCTATTGACTGGTGGGAATCTTAAAATGGGAAGATTTTAGTTATGAAGCCACATGTATAAATAGTGAAAGAAAGAACTAGGGAATCCGAAAATTAACTAGGATTAAATTGCCTCAGTCTTTTTTTCTTTTTAATATCAGTGCTGATTCCAAGTATGTTTCAAAGATTTTAGAATGTTGCCATGGAAGTAGGGGGAAATTACTATGCAGAAAAAAAAAATAACGAACAAAAACGCAAACTGAGCAAGATTTTTAGAGTGATTTTTTTTTTCTCTCTTTTAGCTATCACATTCTTATTTTGTTCTTCTGGGTGTACTCTCAGTTGTCAAGTTCTTTTCATCTTTTGCATATGGCTTGTCAGGCTAGCTTTTTCACTCATCTCTTTTTCTATCCAGTTGCAACTACTGTAGCATTTTGTGCATTCTCTTCCCACTTTGACATTGAAATCTATCTGAACAAGGTTTGTTGGCACATACAGTCTTTCACCCTTCTCTCCTCATAACAGTTTCAATTATCAAAACTTTTTTTGCATGTGTGCGATTGAAAACATGTTGATTTTGCCCTGATATTTTTCTTCTCATTGCATTGCTTCCTGAGTGAAGCCAGAAAACCTGAGAAGCAGGAGAGCTGACATTCCATTCTCAAAGGTCTTTGCTCTCCGTATTTGCTTGCTCGTTCTTGTCAACATGATAATGAACACTGCAAATAAAGATGCTCTTGAGATACCGATGATTCAACATGAAAACAAACAATGCCAGAAATTGTGCATCACTATTAGTTCTTTGTACATAGTTTAGAACAGTTCTGTAAGTCTTAGATTTAATCTGTAGATCCTAGACTCCATTAATCAGACTACCAAAACTTGTAAATATCATTTATAGTTCTTTTTTCTATATACCTCACTTTCTTAACTTGGCTGAAATACCAGCTCTAAATTACAATGACATTCCCCATTCTTTGGCTTGCTTTCAGACAAGCCACTTCCATCCCTGTTTCTTATCACCTTATGCCGCTTTTTGTAAATGGTCAATGCCAATAGTGTCCCTCCCGCTTTTGATGAAGTTACGCTCTTTTCTTGCCATGCAGCAAAGCCTAGCTTGTTGGAAATTTTCAAACCTAAACCTCCAAACAGATACATCATTATTCTCAGACACTTATGCTGGTTTGTGTTTGAAAAGCACTATGTCCAAGTGGAATTTTGTCAGGTTGACACAAATAACAAATAGGATTCATTTTTTTTCTAACGTTTGGTGGGTGCCATATCAGGAATGAGATGTGAGTCATTTTGCAGTCATCGATTTGTCAAAAGCTTTGTCAAAGCAAAGTCAAAGTGTGGACTTTGCAATACAATTTGGTGTTTCCCATACTTGAATGAACTGCACTGTTAACATTTGCTTTGCGGTTCTACTCCAGAGAAAAGAACAAATAATATATTTATGTCTTTATTAACAGCAAGTTATGTTTATTCTCAGCTTACTTTTTAAGTGAAATGTCTTCCAAACGAGGATAGTTTTTTACAGCATGTTATTCAAAATGCTGGATTTTAATAACTGTCATCTTATTTTTGAACAAGTGTGTTTTAAAACCTCAATGTCAGTGTGTCTTGTTTAGGAATTATTTTTTCTTACTTGGAAACAAATTGCTAATAACAGCTTCTTTGAATTCTGGATATGCTTCTTTGTCAGCAATAAGACTTGTAAGTCTTTGACTATTCAAAAATAGAAAATAAAATTCTGGCATCCTGTATAAATACATTAAGAATATTTATAGACCAGACAACCAAATTCAATTCCATCATGGTGGCGTTTCAGACCTGCTCACTCTGGTTACCTCATAGGACGTAATTTCTGATAGAAATAAGGTCTTAATTTGCATGTCTATTTTTGATCAATGTGGCATCCATGGTACTAGTATGAAAATGCAGTGCTGTAGCATTTTATTTTTGTATTTGTTTTTGATTGAAATATTTGGGTTTTTTTAAGTTGAAACACAAGTTTCATATTGAATTGTTTGCAAAAATGGGAACATATGATTTCTTCTATTATCTGTTCAAAATAGATTTTATAATAATTTCTCATGGAAAACATCTTGGGTTGATATTTCTCTGACTCAAATCCATGTTCATTTAATGCAGAGTAGAAGTACATTCTGATAGTGCTCATTTACCTAGTTGATGTTATTCATGCTATGCTATACTGTGTCAGATAAATCTGTCTTGGAGTTGTTACAGAAGGCTATAGTATGGGCCTCACTTAATCTAAAGAAAGAGTTAGACATGTGCCTAACCTATTCAGAAGGTCACAGGAGTAGATACATGAAAATCTAGCTGTAAGAAACCTGAATTAAAGCAGGTCATTTAACAGGTCTTCAAGGACAAGTGAAGCTTCCATTAAATCCCTAAATCTCCTAAATCTCTGTGCTTGTATCTGAAATTCTCATTTAGTCTTGGGAAAAAGACTATTGGGGAACCTCAACATTTATTTCTCAGCAAAAAAATCTGTGCAGCTGAAGTACAGTATGTACTTCATGAAAATAATTGAGTACATTGTTTTGTCAGATGCTGCACAGAATAGCAAATTGTTAGTCATTTTTTGTACATAGGAAAAGCTCCAGGTATAGTAAATCATTCTTGGCCTGTGCAAATATACAAGTGTATATACTGTAAACAGTTTTAAGGTTCCCCAACTGTTTCTACCTATTGGAGCCCAGATACAATCTTTTACATTTTACCCACTGAGTAAACTTTAAAAGACTGGTTTGTCCCATGAAATCTGATCCACCTATCACCACTGAGGGACATCTGGGATTCATCTTATCTTTTCCATTGGTTTGTTAAGTAATAGAAATTATTTTGAATGGGATTCAAGTATGGCAGAACTCCATGGACCTTATGAATTACAAAAGGGTCAAATAGAAGGTCAGGTTGAAAAAAAAATTGACTAGAGGAAGTGAAAGAAGTTGCAATACTATGGCCAGGATTAGGTGGTGTCTAGGAAGTGAAGATGCAACTTCTCTGTTTATTTTTAAATATCAAAGATATTTCTGACTATCTTTAAGAAGATGTGTATTTTCATCAAAATGGAGGAAATCTTGTCCTGATTTTGAGGACAAACTGAGATTGCAGGTATCCAGGCTCAGAAATATCCCATGAGCGTTCATATCTTGAAGATCATGCAACAGCCATCTAGGATTCACTGAGTGGTGGAAGAACAGTTGTTTCTCATTCAGTGGCACTTTTCTTCCCTAAAAAGCCATAACGAATAGGAACCTTGAACAACTGCGTAACTGAAAGCAGTCTCTCGATTTATTCCGTTTTTTCTTTAAAGAATATGGTGGCAGTGGTTCTTCGTATCTGTAGGTACTCTCACATAATTGCAAAAAAATAAAAAAACCCTGAAGCAATATTATCTGAATATGTAACTGAGCTAGAGTAACCCAGGACACAACTATACTGCCTTGGCAGTCAGACACCAGTGATGTCACAGGCTGCAAGCCAGACCTCCACCACCAGACCAAAATTTCAACCAGTTCTCCTAGCAGATCTAAATAGCCCATATCAAGATATGTTACCTTAGGTTCAGCACTGCTTTGACTTGTTTTTTGACTTCTGACAGACACAAAATATCATCACTGCCTGTCTCTCTTGTTATGGCACAGGTAGGCATGCTATATACAGTTTATAGGTTACTTTCCCGAGGTGAGACCATCAGATTGTGTGAAATATAACTTCTCTCAAGCTGATGAGGCAATGGTAACTGAAGTTACAGAATATCCTTTACCACCAAGCCCCAACTGCCCATATACACATGCTGAAAGTCTTCTGATTTTTCAAAAGTGAAAAGATTCTGTTAATTTGGAATCTATGATTTCTTATGATCAGGAGCCAGTGTTGGAGAAGTAAAGCACAGAAAGGCTAGGACAAGAGGGGAAGTGGTCTTGAATAAGGGTGTGATAAGTGTTTAGAGCAAAATAACAATTTACTGCTTAAACAAATATGCAATAAAACACTGTGACTATGCCTTATCTACTATTTCAGAAACTAAAACATTCATTTACAAGCTGCAAGCTTATATCTGTATTTCATTATATGATTGCACAAAGCCCAGCACGAAGAGGCTTTGGTCCCCACTGACATATAATACAAACAATAAATAATAATTTTAAAAAGCCAAAGTAAATATAGACAAGAGATTAATAAGCAGAGCCAAGTTCTGTGCAGTTTTCACTTTTTTTATTCTCTGTAAACTGTGTCTAATGAAGGATACTGTTTGTGCAGTAACATTTCTTAATATTGTCCATTATATTATGAAAAACATACACAGGTCATGCAGTGTTACGTGTGTAGGTACAGGTACATGTGATTTCCTGATTAAAAGAAATGTTCACTAAATAATTCTCTAGTGGAAAGGGATCTGCAAGGCTGCAAGGCCCTGAGGCAGATTTAGAATCTGAGTAGGAGCAAAGTGGTGGGCCAGACTCTCACCCCTTTTTGTATCTGCATGCCAAGATAAGTATGCATGTCTGCCTTTGTGACTGCTTGAATGTATTCTTTCAATGGCTTCAAGTTTTACATGAAAACTTTTTTAAACACACGATCTACTATTTAGAGCCATTGTTTTATTTTGATCATGAATCGAAGATTGAAAGTGTTTAACATTTGGTCCTTGTCACCTGCCGTGTCCTGAAAGCTTGTTATGTTGACCATACATTTTTTATTTCTTTGATTTTAAAATAAAATTCTACCAAACAAACATGGTATTGAACCCTGTACAAAGCAGGATTATGCGCTCTGTATGTTGTGTACTTTGTTGGGCCTTTCTGTCTTTGTAAAAATAAAGCTCTTGCAAGCCAGGAAGTTTGGAGGGCAGAGCCAAGCTTGAACCAAACAAGAGAGTTGGCTTGGATATCTGAGACAAGCATAAGCCAAGCCGTTAGACCTGACTGTATTTGCTTATGGAAAGAAAAATTCAGAGAAGAGTATGCACCAGAAAATTTTGTGGCAGGAAGTAAGGCCATAGTGTTCCTCAATTCTTTCCTCCTCCATACTGAAAATAGAGCTAAACCAGGTCTGAGGTCAAGCTATAATTGTTATCTCATCCTCTGCTTAGAAGAAGGACAGAAAGTCCTTTTTTATTTTTTTTCTTTTATTTGAATTATATAGCCATGGAGAAATAATGAAACTCACAAATTTTCTCCTGTTGTTTTCCGTCTGTTTCTTTGTTCTGTGTCAGCAGTTTGACCAGATGACAAAACAGCCTGATTTGCCTATGATTTCTTCTGCACATTATAAAATTAAACTAATATGCATGCAACTTTTACTTTTTATTTTATTTTACATAATATATGAACAGAAAAGCTGTGTGTTTTCTGAACCATCCTGCAAGAAACTTCTGTTACAACTTTGGACACAAACATTTGCTTCCAAAGAGAATGAATGCACTCTGCTTCGTTGCCCTTTGACACATACTATTCTAGAGCAAGTTTGGATCGGATTCCTTTTCTCCTAGTAGACCTTAATCCATTTTATCTCTTGTAGCAATAGGACTGTTGGCTAGTCCTTGACCCATGTTGTGCTTGTGTGCCATTAAAGTCAATGACGAAGCAAATTAACTGAAAATTTGCACTCACTTTAGGAAGAAAGCTAACTAAAATCAGTAGCTTCAGGTTGTGGTCATATCTATGAACTGTATACTATAAGAAATATTTGGAAAGGTGTGATCCAACATTGTTCACCATTCAAAAGTACGGAGTGTAGCCTCATTGCTACAACAGAGTGAATGGGAAGCCAGATTGGTTATTCTGGATTGCAGGCAAGAGTATATAAATGATAATTTATCATTTATATACTCCCATTTTGCCAATCTCCCATTTTGCTTCTAGAAGAGATAGGAAAGTCTGATTTTTGAGAGAAGTTTTGTTTTAGACCTTTTTGCTACACAGTGATGCTTTGATGTCATAAAACAACATGCAAACTCCACAATGCCTCCTGAAAGGTGCAGTAATCTGCCCTGTTTAAAAGAAACTTCAAAGAGTTAGCAAATTAAGATGCAGAGAAAGATCTGGTAGCAGAGGTGATCTTTTAAACCTGAGCAGAGATATTTTGCCCAAAAAGCAGCACAACTTTCCAGGCAGGGAAGCTAAGTCTGTGAAATAGGTTATTAAAAAAGTTATTAGAATTTCTATAGTTTGAAAGAGCTATTTTGAGGACAAGCGGAGAATGCAGAAATCCTACAAGATTATTTCCTGATTATGTTGTGTTAATATATGGCAAAATTCTTTCCCACTAACTCTATGATCCACATTCATGTCCCTCCATAAATATGGGATAATGCTTCCATGAGGAACATATTCCCACCTTACAGCAGCAAAATGAAGGTCTGTGGGGCTTTAGTTATCTACCATAGCCATGTTGCCAACAATTTCTGTTTTATCCAGTTCTCAGAATATTTAATGCTTTTCCTGAGGCTGCATTCCTGTATTATGTGGGAAATTCAGGTTACTTCTGAAAAAAAAAAGAAAAAACAATGAACTTCTAGCCTTTGTGGTTGATTGCAGAGAAAAACTTGAAAATACCAATCTTCAAGGATCAGAAACTGTTTATTTTGCTTGAAATCATATTTTTAAAGCCTTACTTTCTTGAGTACTTGATTAAATTAATTTCAGTGCTAAATCATGGCAAGAAAATATCTGTTAGTTAGAAAAAAAAAGTCTTATGCTCTCATTTCAGTGAGCAAAATTAGAAAGAAGCTTTTAAGTAACATGAGTGGTCTTTGTTTTTTATCAGAGAATAATGCAATGGGGTATATATAGCTCTCAAACCTTCTAAAATAATTTTTAAAGGTTTACTCAGCAAAGGGTTTACCCATAAATTACTGATTATTATATCATATTACGATGTTACTATTTTACATTACTGATTATCTTTGCCTCATGTAAATGGAAGAAATACAGATATATATGCCATTTTTGTTGTTTTCTATTGTCTTGTTGCTCTCCCAACTGATGTAGGGCACTGGGGGACAAAAGCTGGAGAAGAATGTTTGAATAAACAAACAATTGTATCCAGTGATTTTTTACTTTCTCTCCAAACAAAAGAGGAAGAGCTGGCTGGAGGAGGGTGGGTGTGCGCGCTCATATATCCACATGTGTACCCAAGCGGGTAGTGATTCAGCAAGACTGTTTCAGGGCTGATGGGTTCTGTGGTTAAGCCATAGATGTGTAAATATGTTTCTTACGTCCCAAGCACATTTAACCATGGTCTGCGTGTTTTTCATTACTTCTGTGAAAAGAAAAAGAAAAGGAAAGGAAAGGAAAAGAAAAGAAAAGAAAAGAAAAGAAAAGAAAAGAAAAGAAAAGAAAAGAAAAGAAAAGAAAAGAAAAGAAAAGAAAAGAAAAGAAAAGAAAAGAAAAGAAAAGAAAAGAAAAGAAAAGAAAAAAAACTATAAATATCCAGTGTAGTTATAATGATCTCCACCATTTCCATAAGTGTGTTTGTCTAAATAGTCAAACTCCTTAATTGGAATGCTATGAAGTGCAACCAACTATGCAATACTTGTCCCAAACAGACTTACTGACCCCTTTTTTATCTTTGATTTCTCTAGGATTGTCCTCCAGAAGCAGGTGATTTTCGCGCCCAGCAGTGCTCTGCTCATAATGACGTCAAGTACCAGGGACAATTTTATGAATGGCTTCCTGTCTCTAATGATCCTGACAATCCATGTTCACTAAAGTGCCAGGCCAAAGGGACGACTCTGGTTGTAGAACTGGCGCCTAAGGTCCTAGATGGCACCCGATGCTACACTGAATCGCTGGATATGTGCATCAGTGGCTTGTGCCAAGTAAGAAGAGAAGTCTTACTCTCATGTCTTTCCTAATTATTTCTTCCCTCAGCTATCTACCATACGTCTACCGCTTCTCCTACATACTTCTACCTTTATAAATCTTTCTTTTTAATAATCTCTTTTCACTCTTTATGATGTTTTCTATTATATTGTCTATGGAAAGGTAGACAAATTCTGGCAACAAAAATTCCTTTGTGCTGTTTCCCTGATTTTTTTTTTTTTTTTTGGAGGAAAGCATTCTCACTGTTCTGTAGTTAGCTCCACTAGCAGATTCCAATTGAAAATATCCTAGAAAAATAATACTTTAAATACTTATTTTGAAATTTGGCAAGTCCAGGAATCTGCCTTGCTTTGAGGATTATTGTTCAAAATACCTCGTAACAATCCAATAGATGAGGCACCAAACTAGGGACTCTACCACTGACTTGCTGCAGAGCTGAGCAACCTGCTAAAGCTCCTGTGGCCTCAGTTTGCCTATCTATTAAAAGTAGGATTAGAGCACTTTCTTAACGACAGTGCATGGGGATCTACCAATAGAATTGCTAAATATTGGCCCTTTGTTTTTCAGCTGTTCTTTTTGATTCAGGTGTCTGTTGGTTTCCTGATTTATTTTGTTACTTTTCTAAACTGCTTTTATTACCTTTATGTTTTTACTTCTATATGGCTGTTCCTTTGAAGGAACCAAATTTGTGTCTCCTGAAATGCTCATAGACTGAAGCGTGATTGTAGAGAAAAGGAGGTTTCTTTTGTCTTTGTCTGTGCTTAGTACATCTAAGTCTGAGTTGATCAAGTTTCAGTGCCCAGTCTCACAGCAATAGTGTTTGTTTCCTTGAGTATTTTCAGCCATGTTATGTGTCTTTGGAAAAGCGTCTTCCTTTTTCCATCCTGTTTTGTTTTGTTTTGTTTCTGCTAAGTCAAAACTAGTTTTTCAGTAAATGGGATAGAATAGCCAGCTATCCAGCTAATCTCACCTGTGGCATGAAAAAGAGAATCATCTAGGTCTCTTAATTAAGTTGAACATACAAGTTTCTGAAAACTTCAGTTTGCCTAAAGAGACAGAATCACAGGATGGTTGAGGCTGGAAGGGGCCTCTAGAGATCATCTAGTCTAACCCCCTGCTCCAGCAGGGACACCCAGAGTACATGGCACAGGGTGACATCCAGGCGGGTTTGGAAGATCTCCAGAGAAGGAGACTCCACAGCCTCTCTAGGCAGCCTGTTTCAGGGCTCTGTCCCCCTCACAGGAAAGAAGTTCTTCCTCATGCAGAGATGAAATTTCCCGTGTTTTAATTTGAACTCATGACCCCTTGCCCTGTCTCTGGCCACCAGCAGGAGAAGTTTAGCCTCGCAGACCCACATATCTGTCTCCGTGTGTTTTTTAACTTTTTTTTTTTTTAATATAAGTAGAAGCACAGCAGTCTCATTAGGAAAATCACTTACCTAAAATGGTTAGCACACTTTGAAAGTAATAGTTACTGGTTTTCATAATGCTTGAGGAGTCAAGTGAGCTTTGTAGGTTCAACATTTTCTTATGAGATACTTCAAGACCTGTGTGATTCAATGCACAGCAACTGACAGCTACAATAATATAAAGGTAATGAGTTCTAATGGCTTAAAAAAATGGAGCCTCCTGAGCCTCAAATTCATTCTAAGGTCTTGGAGGTTCAAAATTGACATTATGTTTATTAACAGGTTATGTTAATAGAGTAATTTCAAGGAGTAATTTCAATATGTCAGGGATGCAGAGGTGTATTTTCTGAATTGTTCAAAGTAAAACTACTGTAAAGAAACCTTCAATTTCCCTTCCTAGTGGGCTTGCATTGATCCAAGTATCATTTCAACTTACAGAGGTGTATTTAGACTATTCTAGTGTGTTCTTTTGATTATACCCCTACATATAATTTTCTTTTGCTGGCAACTAAGCAGGAAGTGGTTCAGCTAGAACATTTTATAAACCATATAAACATGCATATTCAATTATAGAGTCTGCAAAAGAATTGTGAATTTGTATAGGTAACACTAATATCAGTGTTTACTTAAATGGACACAATGTGTTTCTCCCAATGGATCAAACAGTTGTCAGCCCTCTGATATATCCAGAGGGCTATTTCTTACCCTATATGATGTGGGTCTGCCTGTGCCAGTGCCTCCAAGCTATTAGTGGTAGAAATGAACAGTTAGTTGCATTGCTTTCTGCACACCTCATTACTCTTCCCAGTTTTCTCTTCCTTGATCCTTTCCCTCTGATTCTCTTCAGAACTTTGACTCTCATGGGCAAATATACATTTCTACTGAAAATACTGGAGGTGAAATGTGCAAGATTCCTCTTTTATTTCTATCTTTTATTTTCAGTTTTCAAAAGTGCTGACCATTGGATTATATCTTTCTGGAGTTTTGTCTTTGAATTCATATGGGACAGAGCTTGACAGACATTTTTTGAATGAAAAGCT